>NW_024080830.1:1016034-1033178 GCF_003009895.1 Hyaena hyaena
GACCCAGGAACAGCACTGCTAGGAATTTACCCAAAGGATACAGAAATGCTGATGCATAGGGGCACATGGACCCCAATGTTCATAGCAGCACTCTCCACAACAGCCAAAACATGGAAAGAGCCTAAGTGTCCATCCACGGACGAATGGATCAAGAAGATGTGGATTATCAATACCATGGAATACTCCATGGCAATGAGAAAGAATGACATCTGGCCTGTGTAGCAACATGGATGGACCTGGAGGGTGTTATGCTGAGCGAAATAAGTCAGGCAGAGAAGGACAAATACCATATGTTTGCACGTATAGGAGGATTAGGAGGAACTTAACGGAGGAACAAGGGGGAGAAGAAGGGGGGAAATGGTGGGGGAGAGGGAGGAAGGCAAACCATGAGAGACTCTTGAATGCTGAGAACAAACTGAGGGCTAATGGGGGTGGGGGAGAGGGGAAGAGGGGTGATGGGCATGGAGGAGGGCACTTGTGGGGATGAGCACTGGGTGTTACATGGAAACCAAGTTGACAATAAACTATTAAAAAAAAAATAAAGACAAGGTGTAGCGCAACATTGAGGAGGGACAGAGCTCTTATACGGGAATTGAAGGTAGAGTGTTGCCAGTAACCAGACCTGTCCCTCCCACCTGATTTCATTCCTCCTAAATGTGACCGTTGTCTAGACGTCTGTGACGACTCCTCTGTGTTTCTTTGTAGCTTTAATGGAAGTGGATCCCTTGAGTCGTGATTGCTCAGATGTGCCTGTGTTTGAGTGTCATGTAAGTGGACCTGTGTCCCATTACGCTCCAGGCCCACATTGCTGGCCACACGCGTCCCAGCTGCAGCGGAGGACGGTGGGCGGCCCCCTCGTCTCTTCCCAACTCAGTGGCTTGAGCCCCTCCGGCCACATCTCCCGGTGCTGTGGGTGCCGCTGGCAGGGCGTGCTCAGTGGCTCTTCCCAGGCAGTGGCCGTCCCCTGCTGGGCTGGGGACAAGGGTGCCTTATGGCCACTGAGGGGTCCGGCAGTGCTCAGACTCGCCTGTGCTGTGGACAAGACTGTCCACGATCTCGAGGCCTGATGCCTGGTTATGGGAAGGGCCCCCCCCAGGTGCGGCCGTCAGGAGACTCGCAGAAAGTTGCCAGCTCGGTGGGTGGGCCCTAACCTGGTGTCCACAGGGTCCATGTTTACACGTCTGCCAGTCCCAGGCCTGGCCCGGCCACAAGGAGGGGACAGCCTGAGGGCATGACCAGATGTGCTTTAGGAACAGGGCTCCCGGAGGCTTTCCTACGTCTCTGGGGGCGGGCTCACAACTCCCTGACACCGAGTGGCTGGGCTGTGCGATGTCCCTTGTTCAGCGGTGCTAACAAATAGAGCCAGTGCGTGGGGGCGGCCCTCATCAGGCCCCGCACCTGGTTCCTGCTCTGCGCAGGTCTCTCCAAATGTTTGTTTATTTTTGAGAGAGAGAGAGCCAGCCAGCCAGCCAGCCAGCCAGCCAGACAGACAGATTATTCCAAGCAGGACCTGTGCTGCCGGCACAAAGGGGCTCGAACTCACGAACGTTGAGATCATGACCTGAGCTGAAGTCAGGAGGTGGATGTTAACCGATGGAGCCCCCGGGAGCCCCTCCCATTTTCTGGTATTTTCTCCATAAGGGGTTCTGTGCTTTCACCTGCACTGGGAAATCTGGGTCCTGCTTATTGTGACCGTTTTCCAGGTGTCTGACTGGCTTTCCGATTCGACGGCTGTGTGTGAACGTTCTGATGAGGTTTTCCCGGGCGCTGGCTGTGCACTGACACTGCGTCAGTTTAACGCGTCCTTCCTCCTCTCTTCCTGAGGTCTTTCTTGGCCACCTCCTGTTTCCTCCTTTGTGTGACCCCTTGTCAGGTTTACGTGTTGTGTCTTTACCCGCTGTATGCATTTAAAACGTTTTTTAAAACTTTATATATATATTTATTTATTTAGAGAGTGTGAACATGCCCAAGCAAGCATGAGCAGGGGAGGGCAGAAAGAGGGACAGGTTCCGCACTGTCCGCACACAGCTGAAATCAAGAGTCAGATGCTTAACCGACAGCCACCCACGCGTCCCTAAAAGGTTTTAATGGGGTCACAGTTATCAGTCTTTTCCTGTGTAGGGTTTTTTTTTTTTGTATCTGCATTATTGAAAATTTTCCCTATCTCAAGCTTATAGAGGTAGTTTTCTATGTAATCTTGTGAAAGATTCCACACATGGCCTCTAGCACAACTGGAATCAACTTTGACTTATCGTGGGGGGTTGGAGCACGCTTTTCCACGCTTTCCACAGAACGTTCAGTGATCCTGGAGCCTGCAATCCACACAGTCCACCTCCCACACTTATCCACATCCATCCGCGGATGTGCATCCCACCCTGCATCTGGGCTCGCAGCATTCCGATCCACTGTCTATTTCTCAATCCCCGAGGCAATATCTTTTTTTTTTAAAATAGTTTATTGTCAAGTTGGTTTCCATGTAACACCCAGTGCTCATCCCCACAAGTGCCCTCCTCCGTGCCCATCACCCCCCTTCCCCTCCCCCCATCAGTCCTCAGTTTGTTCTCGGCATTCAAGAGTCTCTCATGGTTTGTCTCCCTCATCTCCCCCACTATTTTTCCCCTTCTTCTCCCCCACGGTCCCCCGTTAAGTTCCTCCCAATCCTCCTATACGTGCAAACATATGATATTTGTCCTTCTCTGCCTGACTTATTTCGCTCAGCATAACACCCCCCAAGGCAATATGTTAATCGTTCTTAGTAATCTTTGTATTTAATAGGGCAAACCTAGGGTTTAAAAAAGAGAAGTCTGCTGGGAGTTTTGATTGGCATCCACTGAATCTGGAGATCAATTTGGAGAGAATCAATGTTTTAAAGTAACGCATCTTCCAGTACATGAACGGGGGATAACGCTGCATGTATTCAGGTTTTTCTGTTTTTAATAATTCTCAATAAAGTTTTATAATTTTCTCCATAAAGTCTTAAATATCTGTGGTTAGTTATTCCTAGGTACTTCATGATTGTGATCTTTTTGTAAATGGTGTTTTAAGTTTATTTTTAAACTATTTGTTGTTTATAAAAAGAAATGCAGTTTTTTGGTGTATGTGTTGCTCTTATGTTGGAAAATTTGCTGAAATCTTAATTTCTTTTTCATATATTGCTTGTTATTTTTTAAATGTTCATTTACTTGTTTTGAAAGAGAATGAGTGTGCGCATGTCAGGAAGGGAGGGGCAGAGGGAGAAAGAGAGAGACAGAAGCAGGTTCCGTGCTGTCAGCGCCGAGCCTGATGTGGGGCTTGAACTCAGGAACTGTGAGATCATGGCCTGAGCCAAAATCAGCAGCTGGATGCATAGCTGACTGAGCCACCCAGGCGCCCCTATACTGCTTATTTTGGGATAATTTTAGATCAACAGAAAAGTTGAAAATGTAGTACAAAGAGTAACTGTGTCCCTATCACCTGTGTTCCTTGAGCGTGTACATCTTACACGACTGTGGCACGCTTGTCCACACTAAGAGATTAACAAGGACACACCAGTATGAGTAAACTCCAGGCTTTACTTGGGTCACAGGCTTTCCCAGTATGTCTTTCTCTGCCCCGGACCCTGTCTGAGCCTTGTGTCCCCCAGTGCATGTAGCTGCCTGGTCTCAGTCTTTGCTTGTTTCCTGTGGTCTTGACAGTTTGAAGACTGTTGGTCTTGGATCTCATGCGATGTCCATCAATTTCCGTTTCTCTGGTGTCTTCCTCAAGTTTAGACTTCAGGTGTGGGGTTTTGGGAAGAATACCACATTGTCATTGCATCGTATCAGGACATGTCATATCAACGTGACTTCTCACTGGGATGAGAAGGCTTGGTGAGGGTGGTACCAGCCCCTGTGTCCACTGTAGGTTACCAGGTTCCCCTTCTGTAATCTGTTCCTTGGAGTACGGCACCAGGTCTAGCCCACTGTCAGGTTGGCATGGGGAGTGTGTCCATCCACTCCTGGAAATCTTTTTTTTTTTTTAAAGACAGATGACTTTAAAAATTTTTTTTTATAGTTTATTTATTTTTGAGACAGAGAGAGACAGAGCATGAGTGGCGGAGGGGCAGAGAGAGAGGGAGACACAGAATCTGAAACAGGCTCCAGGCTCTGAGCTGTCAGCACAGAGCCTGACACGGGGCTCGAACCCACGAACCGTGAGATCATGACCTGAGCCGAAGTCGGACGCTTAACCGACTGAGCCACCCAGGCGCCCCCACTCCTGGAAATCTTCTAAGGGCTTTTTATCTCCTCTCCCCGCTTCATGTATGCAGCCGTTTACTTGTGTCAGTGAGGACTCAGGGATATGTGTTTTACACTTCAGGTTATGATCCACTACTACAGATTGATCGTACTTCTCAAATTGTTCCGTTTTTTTCTATTTAGGGCCCTTTCAAGTTGACTCCTCTGTCCCTTTGACATGGGTTTCTTTTTACTCAGTGGTTTCTCTCTTTCTGGTACAAAAAGATGTTCTAGGATCATCTTTCTCTGCCCCAACCCCAGAGTCAGCCAGTTCCCCAAAGAGTCACGGAGACATAGTGCCCTCCTTTTCCTGGAGAATGGTGTTTGGAAGCCACGACCCCAGCGTTCGGTGTGCTTGTTGATACTGGGGCGTCACTGGTGTCCCTGCCTCTCAGCTGACAGAGCGGGGAAAGGTGTGTGGACTCATGCCTGTGTGAACATGTCTCTACCCTGTTTCTTTATCATTTATCAATCTGTCTGTCATCTATCTCTATTAAACGAAACATGAATTTTTTTTTTTTTTTTTGCTGATGTTTCTGATGAAAGTGTATATTCTAACCACCCCTGCATCCTCGCTTACTTGTGACTTCTCCCTGACGTGGAGAAACCTGGCCCTCACGTCCCCCATTTCTGTTTGTTCGTCTCCGGGATGGAAGTAGAATATGTTCAGAACTGGTAGCTCACACCCTGTGTGAACAGAGGTATAGAGTCGGGTTGAGTTCTTCCGTCTTTAGTTTCCCGTCTCAATAGCAGTTACTTAGGTCAGCACCTGTGTCTTTACTCCACTCTCTGGAGTGAAGTTAGGCTGTTCACTTGTAAATCACTTGTAATTTTGGATTTACTTGTCATATTCCATTCTGGGACTTTGTTTTAGATTGATTTGCACTGGAAAGTTCGCTCTTCATGACGTCCAGTTCTGTGGGTTTGGACAAATGCGCAGTGAGGCGTCCACAGCCCGGGACTGCGCGGAGCACTCCCGTCACCGTTCGGTTTCCCGCACGCCCCCTTGCAGGCAGCTCCCACCTTGTACTGCCTGCTCTGTTCTCTGTCCTGATGACTTTGCCTTTTCCAGAAGGTCACATGAATCAAAGTAAACAAAATGTATTTATATCTTACATATTTTCCCTCCAAGTGTAGTAATTTATATGTAAATCTTCTTGAACTTTCTATATAGTTTCTTATCATCTGTAAATAATGACAGTTTTGTTTCTTATTTTTAACTCCTTATACGTTTTGCTTCTTGTTCTTGACATTTAATTGTCCACTGTCCTGTAAGGTCAACACACACATAGTCCTGATGCTCATTATATGTCGGCTCTTGAAAGGCTGTGTTTCTAGTGAATCCTCTATAATGACTCATTGTGCATGGCTTTCCATTAGCATTTTCAGGCTCTCAGATGTTCTGAATCTATTATGACTAAATGGACAGGAAAATTCATCTCTGTTCATCAAAAAAATGCTCAACAGAGGTCAAAGCTTCTTCCTCTGTAAGGAAGATTGATCTTTGGAGCAGGTAACAAAGATTGGGAAGCTTCAAGTGAACCCGGGGTTCACTCACATGTTTAATGATGTCCAGTGTAACTTCTGGAACGGAAGCCGAAGCTCAGACTTTTCCTTCTGCTTAGTGTCTGCACAGCCAGGGCCCCGGCCACACAAGCGGGCGGCTTTGCTACGGCACCTCGGGGGTGGAGTGAGGACCCCAGCGTGCGCGTGTCTGGGAGCGCAGTGAGGATGCTGACAGGAACTGCCACAGTCACCCTCTGCAGGACTTGGGAAAATGCCCAAAGGCTGTAGCAGTTCAAGGGAAAGTGCCTCAATCTTGAATCTTGGTGGAAACGGCGTCTAGTGCTGGTTTAGCTCCAGCCGTCACCGTCCCCCAGCCTCACAGTGACGGCAGCGCAAGACACTGCAGCCTGGTGGCCGTTGCAGGGAGCTCCCCGAGACGTGTCCCCAGGGCATCACCGTGTGACCCTTGTCAGAAGTGCTGCCTCCCTTCGTTTGGCCTGGCCCGCAGCTTGCCCCGCGAACAGCCTTTTCCCTGGCCGGTTGCTGGGGAGAAAGTCAGCTGCTGTTCCTCATCCCAGCCGCCCGAAGGGACGGTAACAGGACACAAAAGAAGCTGACCAAAGCCTGAACAGCACAGGCTGCGGGAGTGGATGCCCACGGGGCTCTGGGAAAGCTCGTCCCGTCCGTGCACCGCTCTGTGCCCGGGAAGACCCGAGGCAGTCCTCATCCCCCCTCCTGGCCGACCTCAAGGCCCTGCGCAGGGAGAGGGAGGAGGCTGGGACGCGGGGGTCAGCTGCCCGCGCCCCGCGAGCTCACGGAGCCCTCCACAAACACCACCTCTTACCGGTTCAAGGCTTGACAGCGATTGTTGAAGGGCCCTGTTAGCTGGCTCCCGAGCTCACTGGACAGAGACTTTGGTGGCCACACGTGACAAGGAGACGTGTGACACAGGAAGAGAAGCAGTCGGTGGAGTCTGTCCCTGAGGAAGTCCAGGTGCTGACTTCCTAGACAGAACCTTTATTTTACTTTTTTTTTTTTAAGTTTATTTTGAGAGAGAAAGTGCAAGTTGGGGAGGGGCAGAGACAGAGGGCGAGAGAGAGGATTCCAAGCAGGCTCCATGCTGTCAGTGCAGAGCCTGATGCAGGGCCTGGTCCCACAATCCGTGAGGTCATGACCTGAGCCGAAATCAATAGTTGACGCTCAACCGGCTGAGCCCCCAGGCACCCCGACAGGACCTTTTTTTTTTTTTTTTTTAAATATTTTTATTTATTTCTAGGAGAGAGAGAGAGAGACAGCGTGAGCAGGGGAGGGTCAGAGAGAGAGGGAGATACAGACTCTGAAATAGGCTCCAGGCTCTGAGCTGGCAGTCAGCACAGAGCCCGACGCGGGGCTCGAACCCACGAACCGTGAGATCGTGACCTGAGCGAAAGTCGGACGCTTAACCGACTAAGCCACCCAGACACCCCCACCCCGGCAGGACCTTTAAATGAGCTGTTGTAATCCGTCAAACTGGGGGAGCCCAGCCTGAAGAATGAAGTACACTCACATAAGCGTCTCACCAAGTAGAGACTGTCCGGAAAGAGACAGAAGTTATCAAAGGAACCAGGTAGAAATTGTGGACCTAAAAAGTACCGTCAGTGAAATAAAGCTTTGCTTTGGAAGAGGGCTTTTATTAGTTTCCTGCTCTAACAAATGAACGTTAAGGTAGAGGCTTCAAGCCGCACAGCCTTACCCCTTGCCGTCCCGGCCGTGGGCAGCCTGAAAGTGAGGCCTTTGGCAGCCGGGTCCCTGCTGAGCCTCGGGGGAGAGCCCTTCTGCTTTCGCGGGCGGCTAGGCGGCCTGCGTTCTTCAGCCGGTGTGCCCTTCCTCCCATCGCCTGTGTCTGCTGCTCCTGGCCTCTCCTGCCCCCACTCTGGCACCTGACGCTTCTGTAGGGACCCTTGTGACCGCGCTGGGGCTGCCTCAGGTAACCCAGGATAATCTGTCCTTCTCGAGACCCTGAACCGCGTCACACGTGCAAAGTCCCTGTGCTCTTTAATGCGACACAAGTCCCTGGGATTAGGACGTGGACATCTTTGGGAGGAGGAAGGCATTACCCAGGCTACACACAGGCCTTAACAACAGATTTGAGTTGGCAGAATGAATAATCAGTGAATTTGAAGATAAGTCCATTGAGATGATCCCATCTGAGGAATAGAGAGAAGTAAGAATGAAGTAAAATGGACACGCCTGTCATGGGGGTCCCAAGGGAGAGGGGAGAGACAGGGGCAGAAGGAGTATTTGAACAATGACCAGAAACTTGCCAGATTTCATGAAAAACATTAGTCTCAATGAACTAAATAGGATAAACATTAAAGAGATCTGTACCTGGAAACATCTTAATTATTTTGTCAAAAAACAAAGACAAAAAATCTTGAGCGAAGTAAGAGGGAAATATCTCGTCATGTACAGGGGATCCTCGACAATATTAATACCTGGTTTCTGATCAGAAACTGTGGCCAGAAGGCATCTGGCGTGTCCAGTGGCAGGAGGAGAGGTCAGCCAGGAGCCAGTGAAACGCACTGTGCTTCAGAACTGGGGAACGCCAGCTGTCCCCAGATAAACACGAGGACTTGTGTTCCCTTGGCGGGAAAGCACCTCAGTCCCTCAGGCTGACAGGAAGGGACACAGGCAGGGGCTTAAATGGCCGTGTCAGTAGATGCAGGCAAAGCCCGATACAAACGAGGGGCTGAAGGCAACTTTCTCCCCCCGCGAAGGGGCGTCTACGAGCAGCCTGCAGCCAACCTCCCACCCGATGGTGAAAGACGAAACCCTCCTCCCTAAGATCTGGAACACGATGAAACACGTGTTTTCACCACTCGTTGGCAACATCGAGCCGAAGGTTCTGGCCAGGAAATTAAGCAAGAAAACCAATCGGAAGACGTGAGCGTGGGAAAGGAAGATGTAAGGTGGTCTCCGTGTGCACGGACGTGACCCTCAGGAGTCCACAGAAGAGCTACTGCAGCTCATACGCGGTTCCTCACGTTTACGGTCAGTTGGTGTTTGAGAAGGGCACCACGTCCAGTCCGTGGGGAGCAAGCGCTCTTCAAGACATGATAGGGCGCCTGGATTCTTGCACAAGGAGCGAGGCTGGCCCCCACCTCACGCCACACATAGGAGGTAGAGCGATTTCCCAAGTGTAAGAGCTTAAACTATCAGCTCTTAGGAGGAGACACGGGTTTAGATCTTCCTGGCTTTGGGGCAGACAGGAGTCTCTTAGACGTGAAAGCAATAGCATGAGCAACAAAAGGGAAAAACAGATAAATTGGCTTTCACCAAAATTAGGCACTTTGTGCTTAAAAGGGTAGCATCAAGAAAGTGGAACGACAGTGTACAGAGTGGGAGGGAGAACTTTTAAAATTACTTTTGTAATGTATCCATGGAGGGAACAGTATCCGGAATGAGTAAGGAACTCTTATAAGCCAACAGTAAGGCACACGACCCAGATTCAGAGTGGGCAGGGGACCCGAAACGCGTTTTTCAAAGAAGACATACAGGTGACCAGTAGGCATATGAAAAGGCCAACCTGCCTGGTCATTACAGAAAGGCAGCCCGAGCCCACAGCCTGACGCTCACTGCCAACTGTGATGGCAAAGACGGACAGGAGCTGGTCTCTATTTAAAAATGACGAGTATTTGTAAGGGTGTAGAGAACATTGGAATGCTCACGCATTGCTGGTGGGAATGGAAAGAGATGCAGCCACTTTGGAAAATGGCTTACATTTTCTCACAATGTTAACTATGGGATTATTGGCTGACCTTGCAATTCCACTGCTAGGCACATACTCAAGAGAATTTAAAAACTGCCCATATAAGGGGCGCCTGGGTGGCTCAGTCGGTTAAGCGTCTGACTGCGGCTCAGGTCATGATCTCACAGTTGGTGGGTTCGAGCCCATCAGGGTCTGTGCTGACAGCTCAGAGCCTGGAGCCTGTTTCAGATTCTGTGTCTCCCTCTCTCTCTGACCCTCCCCTGCTCACACTGTGTCTCTCTCTCTCTCTCTCAGAAATAAATTAAAAAAAAATTTTTTAAAAGGAACAAAAAAACTCATGCAGGTACAAGAGCTTTATTCATCATTGTGAGAAAGTGGAAACACCCTGAGTATCCACCACGCGCTGAGGGATAACGGCACGGTCGTGTCCATGCAGTGGGATATTACTTAGAAGTAAGGGATGAAGTCCTGATACATCCTGCAACACGGATGGGCCTGGACCACGTGACGCCGGGTGACGTGGGCAGACGCCAGAGGCCGCATGGAATCCCTGCGATTCCACTGATAAGGGGACGTGGGGCGGCTGGGATGGGCAGGGGTGCAGAGATGGGAAGCAGGTCTGGGGCTGGCGGGGGGCGAGGCAGCTAAGGGCACGGCGCGTCTTCCTGGGTGACAGAGTGTCGCAGGTCGAGGGCCACTTAACACCGAGCCCTGGACTTTGGAGAACAGCACGTAAGGATACCAAATTGTAGACCCAGAATTGGGAGAAGGAGGGAAGAGAGTGGCTACTTTGTTTTCCTGATTTGACTGGAATTTCTCAAGGGAGGGACCTGAGTTCCTGGTGTCTGTGGTCTTTCGTCTCCTCCGTCTCCAGCAGCAGCAGGAAGGCATTTGCCGTGGAGTTTTACAGTACTGGTGTTGGATTTAACGGCCGTGAGTGCTGAAAAAGTCTGTATTTACTACTGCAGCCCGCAGCCTTGACTGTCTAACGTTATGGGCTTCGGGCCGACAGGAACTGCCGCTGTTTTATTGTGCTCCTGGCACGGCTCTCTCCTCCAGAGCTCAATAAAAATTCTCTGATGACAACGAAGAGGGTAGTTTTATGCTCCTTAGAAAATGGAAATGCGCCCTTCAACTGGACCATCTGCCAGTGGCTGCTGCGGCCGTGGGCGCTGGCACTTCCTTAGCAAGTGCGGGGCCCCTGCTCGGCGGGGGGGGGCGGGGTGTATTCTGCCAGCATCTCTGGTTTGGTGTTACTGTAACTTGAACCTTATTACGTTTGGTCTGTGTCACCTAATAACGTGTCACCTCCGTGGGACCAGACATCCCATAGTTTTTATTATCTCTCAGGACTGAGCATGGTGGCTTGTCCATAGCAAGGCTCCAGATACGCTATTTATTATAGAACCTGGGGTGGGGGCCCTGCGGCAGCTCCTTTGAGAGCCCCTCTCGGTGCCCAGCCGGACCCCAGGGGTGTGCGGGGAGCACGTGAAATTCTGCGGATGTGGTCCCCTTGGGAACCTGCCTTTGGTATCTGAAAGATCATGTGTGTCTCCCCCGTGTTGAGCACACTCGGGGGGTGGGGAGAGGCCCAGGCTGTGAACGGGGACCACCCCCCGCGCCCCAGGCCCGAGCCACCGTGCGGACAGGGCCCCGTCGGCCCCTCACCCTCCGCGTCCGTCCCTTCCCCGGGCTCGGCTGGCTGACCTGCTCACCGCCGGCTGGTATTTCATATTGAGGAAGATTTTGCCATTTGTCTTAAAATGAGCCATTTCGGGTGACGAGAGCTGACAGGAAGGAGGCCCGTCGTGTCAAAGGCCGAGCAGAGCGGGAGAGGGCGCAGAAGGAGCCAGCATCTCTGCTCACTGTTTTGACAGCATCGCCCCAGGCTTGCCCTGAGGGTCCCAGCCCGCTCCTGAGGCCTGGGCCTGGCTGGGGCTGTGCTGGGCCCCGGGGGCCTCCAGGACCCCACTGCCTGCGCTCCCGCTCCCGGAGCCCGTGTGAACACCCCCCACAGTCTGACGAGTGTCACTCGGCTGCTGGGGCGTCTGGGGCAGCGTTGTGGTGGAAGGGCTCTGGTCGCAGGGACGGCGCGGTGGAAGGGACGTTTGCAGGGCTGCGGTCGCAGGGACGGCGGGGTGGAAGGGACGTTTGCAGGGCTGCGTTGGCAGGGACGGCGCGGTGGAAGGGACGTTTGCAGGGCTGCGTTGGCAGGGACGGCGCGGTGGAAGGGACGTTTGCAGGGCTGCGGTCGCAGGGACGGCGCGGGCTTTCTGAAACTCACCAGAAGAGCACATTTCTGCCAAGTGAAGGCAGCTGAGGTGTGGGTGGGGCGTGGGTGGGGCGTGGGGGGGCGTGGGTCCTCGCCTGGCCTGGCCACTTCGCGCCTCAGACCCCGCACCCCTGTCACGTTCTCCGTCGGTTCTGCCGGGAGGGTGTCTTCCAGGAGAGGAGCGCGTGCTGGGTACCGGCCGACACCCTCTTCTGCGACACGCAGGCCAGTCTGCGGAGCTTTTTTGTCTTGGCCCGAGGTGACAGCCCCTGCCGCCAGACACGGCGACTCGGGTCAGATGATGTCTGGTGCACCTGTGCCTCGTCTGAAACCTTCTTTGTGTGCCGTCTCCGCTCTTCCTCACTAGTAACCGCGGCCCCGGCTGCCCTCTCTCTCGGGGGGGCTCACAGTGAGACCCGCCCAGGCCTCCCCGGCCCCGGCCCGAGGGGAACAGAACACCCTGGCAGAGCCAGCCCCCCGCCTTCTCCTCTGCCCTCCCCCGGGCGGAGTCCCCCTGGGGTTAGGGACATGAGTGCGGGCAGTGTAGGAAACGTCACCCTGGCCCCCGGGCCGTGTGTGGTGGGGTGTCAGACCCTGGGGACCAGGGGCGTCCTCGCAGACAAGCCGTCGTGTCTGTGGCCCACGAGCCCCGTGCTCAGCACACTTGTCGTTTGGCTCCAGTGCTAGAGTGACAGGGGACCCGACCGGTCCCCATGAAGGGGACTCCGGAACGTTCAGCCCATGCAGGGTCCTGCAGAACCGAGGCCACGAACAGCCGGTGTCCCCCGAGAACCCCCGGGAGAACTAGCAGCCCACAGCCTGGCAGGCCTGGGCGGGGGCACAGAGCATCTCCACACTGGCAGTGTTCTTACCCTTTCAAAGGCCGTGGCGCCCCGACCCCCCGTGAGGGCCTCGAGGCTGGGGGACGATGGCTGTCGCCACGCTTGACAGTGAGGAAACGGGCGCGAGGGCACGTGTTGGCGTGTGAGGCTTTCGGTCGCCGGCTCACAGGACGTCTGTGAGGGTGGCGTCAGGGAGGGGGCCCCCGGGGTTTAGAGTGGCTGTACCACCTCCCTGGGGCACGCAGACCCTCAGGCGCTCTGAGACCTCTGCCCAAACCTACACACCGTGTTCTGCAGAGACCACCCCCCGGGACCCTGCTTGATGAAGGGGGCCAACAGCCAGAGACGCACAACTTTACTCGGTGTTTTTATTCACTTAACAGAAACATTCACTTATCAGGTATCACTGAACAGTTTCCAGCACTTAGAAGCAAACTAACATGTAAATTAATACTTTAAGGTTTTGGAGGGTTTTTTTCTACAAATATTACAAATGTACATCCAATATTGCCATTCACCCATGCTTTTTATGTACATACCTTTGCTTAAGAATTACTATTTATTAAGTTCATTTGCTTAAAAAATGCTGAAAATTAGCTGAAAATTAAGTGGGCACTGCTGGGACAGTGTGTGTGTGTCACTGATGCATGTGCGGCAGGAGCAGCGCCTGTATGAAAAGAGGCCGTAGAATCCACATCGTTTATCTTTATGTTTAGAGGGTGTTTCGTCCCTGCAACTGTGATTTTGAAATGAGTTGGGAATAAGGAATTTCTTTCTCCAGGGCTGGCACTGCGCCCCTCTCTGCAGGGGCTGCTGTTTGGTCTGGCTTCCTAGAGACCCGGCCATCGGTGTCCCTTGGGTGGGCGGTCAGACGGATGGGCGTGCTCCAGCCCCCCGCCCCCCCGGGTGTGAAGACGCTGGAGCACATGCTCCTGGCCGGGGGTCGGCGCGGCGGGGTCAGGGGCGGACAGACTGAGGCCTGATTCTCAGCTGCACCGGGGGGGGGGGGGGCGGGGGCCCAGGTTCAGGGCAGGGGGAGCAGGCACTAAAACAGGCACGACAGAGGGGAGGCAGGGGAAACATGAGGGGAAAGCAGAGGCGGCTCCATCGGGAGGGTAATGGGTGGGACAGGTCTGTCCCCCAGAACGGGCAGGAGCTCCTCTGTCCCGGGCCGCCTCTCCAGAGCCTGCATCTTTTGCGTCGTTCTTCACCCCCAAACCCCCGGTCATTTCCTTTATGTGAATCGGAATCTGTGGGAGAAGTTTGACAGGAGCCGACATGATCCCCTCGTTGCTGGGAGCAGCCCTTTGGGCGGCACCACGGACAGAGGCCCCAGCCCCGCCTCCTCGCTCCTGCCCCCTGGGTGCCCCTGTCTGGGAGGGCGGCACCCGTAGGGCCTCCCGGGGCAGGTTCGCCCCCCGGAGTCTCTCCTGAAACACGGAGATTACACTCGGCACTTCCTCCGTGAGCTCCGTGAGGACTCAGAGCCGGGCAGCCTGTCCCGGAGTGTGGCTGGGCTTCGCGCCACAGACCCTACTGGGGGTGGGGTGGGGGTGGAGGGACCAGCACCGGACCCTGTGGCTGCGTGTGGGCGGGACTCCTGGCCGCCGAGGGGCGCTAGGGAAAAACAGACTCCTGACTCCCCTTTGGTCTTTATTAGAAAGAGATATTTATTGTGTTTGGGGCCAATTAGATGATTTTACTAGAATGGCTTCTTAAAAAAATGGTTATAGAAGTTTCCCTAAATTATAAATGTCTAAGTTTCAAATGTCTTTTTAAATTTTTTTTAAAACAAGAATACTATAGACACTTCTTGAAATTTATAATCTAAAAATAGTGTTTCATCAAAATACTCTGACTATTCTATTCTGGGCATCGATATACCATGTATTTACTGTTTATGGCTCTCCAGACATGGTAAACACTATAGCAAAAAGAGAACAAAAAAAACCCAAAAACAAAAACCCAACACAGAACAAAACAACAAAACAAACAAAAACAACAAAAACCCCCACAGAAAAGGAAAAACAAAACCCAAACCCAAAACAACCATTTAACCTTATTGATAACCGCTTCCTGTGAAAAGGAAATCATATGAGAAATTATGTGGGAAAAACTCAACTTGACATTTCTGAGGAACATCAAGACTCACGAAATCAGTAGTGAATGATAGGTATATACAGACTTGAAGAGACCCACAGGTATAAAAAGAAACCATAGTTCTAGACCTGCAAATCCTTTCCTTGTGGCACAAAGGAAAACCAAAGAAACCCTGATCCAGTACCTTGCCGTGGAGCCGCGTGCTAGGAGTGGACAGGCAGAGAGCTCCGTGACCGGGCGGCCTTCCCCTTGGCCTCAGTCGCATGGAAATGCTCGCAGACACTGACCTCGTGGCTGAGGGCCCGGCGGGCAGCCTCCCTCTGCTGACCTCCCCGCCGGGAACGCAGCGTGTGCTTTGGAGGCTGAGAGAGGTGGTGGTGACTGTATTTGGGCAGGAGTCTCCGGCAGGCCCTGACTCTGCACCGTGGCCTAGGGGTGCCTGAAAGTCGCACGTCACATACCCGTGCGCGGTTTTCCCTCCGGAAGCCCAAGGTGGCGAGGCGTCTGTGGGCTCGTCTCCAGGCTCTGATGCATCTGATGCAGCACTGACGCTGCAGCGTTGGCCTGGCCTCTGCCCGAAGCGGCGTGGCGTGCTCCCGTGGACTCTGAAGCAGAGCGGAGTCCTCAGGCCTCGTCTCTGGGCCACCGTCCCTCCAGCCTCAGCCGGTGCCGGAGCGGAGCCCTGTGACCCGGCCTCCCTTCTGGGCGGCCCCGCTCTCCTGCCTTCCCTGCTCTGTGGGCGCCCAGAGCCTGGGCCCCCTCCGTCCCCACCCCCGGACAGCCACCTCCGCGCCACGCCCAGGCTCTCCGACGGGCTTCCCGCTGCCTTGGCAACGCCTCTGCCGCTGTCAGCCTCCTCTGTGGAGCCATCACGTCTCCCCACAGGGTGTCCGCACTGGCCTGGCGGACGGGAGTCCTACGCTGGTGCTGAGGTGTGGAGACACCTCCAGGAGACACTTATATTTTAGTGATGTTTCTGGAGAGCCAGCATCTCAGATGAAGCGAACAGTGACGGATAGCTGCGGTTCGGGCCGCCCTGAGTGCCGCCCGGTTGCTGGGGTCAGATCTGGTGGGACCCACTGTGTGGTGTGGACGCATGTGCAGCGTCTGCCTGTGGCTCCTGCTGCCGCCTCCTCTGTGTGGAAGGACCATTTTCCGGAGCACGCTGATAGAAAGCAACAGCCCGGAATGTCAGTAATGGGCGGTTCGCGACACAGGTTTCCGCCGGGACTTGACCCGCACCTCCTTCTTTTCAGAGCAGGGCTCTGGGGAAGGCGAGTCAGAGTCTCAGTCCTAGGTCAGCTCCGAGGGTCTCTGGGCCCCTAAGCTTCCTCCTGGTGACACGTCAGACGATCAGAAACTAATGCAAAGTGGCAATCTGACTATAGCTTTGATACCGAATTAACATTTCATTGTATTTCCTCCATTTGTATGAAAGATTGGTATGAGTCATATGTTTGCAAAAACATGTTCATATTTTTCAAAATGTTTTCTTGAAGAACTGGTGCACTCGGTGCCCATTTTCTTTTCTTGAAGAACTTGAGTGATGAGTCTGACCCCACGTTAAGTCCCGGGGAGAGTCTGCATCGGTACTAACGTCTCTACTCTTTAGCTCGTAAAAATCTCTAATTGTTTCAGTTTTGCCTCGTTGTTACGTCTGTAATCTGTACTTGAATGTCTACAGCACGATGTGACGCTCACACTTCTTGGGTTACGGGCAGCCCCGTGTTGGCAGGGTGTGTGCCCATGGGCGGCCGGCTGGATTCTAACTGGAGGCCCTGGCGCGGCGCCGGGCGCCGCGAAGCTTTGCTCCTTGGCTTGGTGAAGTGCTGAGGTGATCTTTTGTCGGAGAAATTAGAGGCCTGTTACGTAGCAGGTTGGAGGTTAGAAATGAGTCCTCGGTGGTGAGAGTGTGAGAGGTCAAGGTACCCGGATGGATTGAGGTGTGGAAGAGAAATGGCTCCCTCTAGAGGGGACAGGCCACGTGGGCGCCACAGGCTAGGCCCCACCTGGTCTGGTTGTCCGGCACCTTCTCTGAACGGGACAGAATCCTGCCTCTTGCACTTCAGCAGCTGCTTTACGTGATTTTCCCCAGTCCTGTAAGACGGTGACCAGGGACCCACAGCAATGCAGAGCCGGTGGCTTCTCGGCGCCCGTAGAGGTTGCGCGGGTGGTTTTCTGTGCTCACTTCTGATAAAAATGTAGTTAAGACGTCAGAGTGTGGTCTAAGACGAGGTGTCCTTGCGACCTGGCGAGGGGCTTGTGGAGTAGGTACTAACCCGCATGCGGTTCAACGTTGCCAGTGGCTGTGGGCACCTGCCACAGAGACTGTGGTCCAGTGCGGCTGGTGGGGACCTATGGGGACCAGTGTGGACTGGTCCAGGCGTGGCTGGAGGGGACTGGAGGGGACAGGAGGGGAC
>NW_024080830.1:1037271-1053606 GCF_003009895.1 Hyaena hyaena
GGGGACTGGTGGGGACTGGTGGGGACGGGAGGGGACGGGCGGGGACGGGCGGGGACTGGAAGGGACGGGAGGGGACTGGAGGGGACTGGTGTGGCTGAGGGGACTGGTCCGGGTGTGGGTGGCCTGTGGCCCTCGGGTCTGGGAGCTCAGGGTGCCCACGCCCTACATCTCAGCTCCCGGGTGCCGTGGGGCCTGCTCCTTCACTCTGCAAGAATGGTCTTCATTTCTGTGGTCCTGGGTTAGGGGTTCTTCAATATTGTGCATCTCAAATCCGCTGTGGAAGGAGGTGGAGTAAAAATCTGAGTGATGAGGACGGTAGAGCATTCTGTTGGCTTCTTTGGGGAGGAGCCCATGGCTTTTCTCTTCATTGTGGCTTATCCTGAAGTATCGTGTCAGCTTGTGCTAGAGAGAACCAGACGCGTCACTCGAGGCGCGTGGCGGGGAGGGCGCAGGGGACGGTGCCCGAGGCTCGTTTCCAGCTGCGGCCCTCGGCTCCGCTGTTCAAGGCTGCGCCTCAGACACACCAGGAAGAGTCGGCCGCACCTGCGCCTTCAGGTTGGGGGGCCGCCCGGCCCTGACGCTGTAGGAGCAGTACGCCCCTGGTTCCGTCTAGCTGCCTGTCGAACGTTGGCCACACGTGTGCTTCTGGAACGCCAAGGGGAAATGAGCGGGGAGAGCGGGCGAGCACCACCTGCCGCCCCCGCACGCACGCTCACCCCGCCCTGCGCCGGCGCCCACTTGGCTCCGGGAACCACAGGTCCGGCGGCTCAGAGGCTTAGTAGGAACTGGTCCTGCTCGGGCGGCTTCCTCACCCACGTGCCCAGCCCGGCCTTCTGAAGCGCCCTGAACAGCTGCTGCTTAACAGACTGGTAGGTGCAGGCCCCCCGCTTGGCCTCACAGTACACGGACGGCGTGTCTCCCTGGCTCGGGATCCGTGTGCTCAGCTGCGGGGCGGGAACAAGACAGCAGCGGGTCAGACCTCCCGCCGGCCGGGCCGCCTGTCCCGCTCTCTTACTGGGAGACGGGAAAGCGACGTGTGTGAAGTTTGCCCAAATGGTGCTTCTTAAGGTCGGCATTCTCCCCGCACTCGGTGACTGAGTGTCAACTAGTGGCTGTGGTGGTCACTTCTCAGAGTGCATCAGAATGCCGTGTGATACACTCTCACAGTACCCGATGCCGTGTGTCGTGTGTTATACACGTGGCCGATGTCAGCGTGCCCGATGCCGTGTGTCATGTGTTATACATGTAGCCAATGTCATGTTATACGCCCTAAATATATCCAATGTTACGTCAGTTTTCCCCAGTAAAACTCTTAACAAAAGAAAAATGTTCATCTTCCTTGAATTACCTGTACACAAAATAATATCTCATATAAATCCAAAAAAGGAACAAAAGAGTAATCGCAGTGGCCACCCAGCTCCATCTGGCAGTCCCAGGCTGTGTGGGGGGAGTGCCCAGCAGACAAAATAGCCCTAGAACTCGCCTGCTACTGAGAAAACACCTGTGTTTTTCTTCCTGGGGAGGCTCAAGGCCCCTGTTGGGGTGGGGGGCCCCCAGGATGTTCGTGGGCACTGAAGCAGCATCACACAGGCGGGGGATGGGCGGATTTCCAGGCAGGAACCCAGTGGAAGCAGGCTGTCTCTTCCGTCGGGTTTCTGAGCTCGTACGGGCAGGGCCTTGGGGCCAGTGTAGGCAGGGAGTGGGGAGGCCAGGGTGCGGGGAGCCGGGGTGGGAGGCCCAAATCCCCCGCGGGCTTTCTAGGGAGTCGGGGGACCAGCCTGCCCACTGGCCGGCAGCTCCCCTCAGCAGGTGCAAAGGGCCCTGTTCTTTAGGAAGACAAGGTCAGCGTGTGCTTGGACACAGCCCCTCCTGTGTGCAGAACAGGGAGGCACAGATGGAGCCCGGAGCGGGCAGAGGGGCAGCTGAGGCCGGGCGGTCAGGGCAGAGCCAGGTCCCCGGCGGCGGCGCGTGGCGGCCACAGAAGTCGTGCCTCGCTAAGGGCGACAGGCAGGGTTTCCAGGGTCCTCTGAGGTGAAAGAAATGTGTATCTCGAGGGTCAGTGTGTCGCCCCTTCCATGCCTGGTCGACCTCCCCACGCTGTCCCTGCTGTGTGGCTCTGTTAGAGGGACAAGTGTGGGGAGGCCGGCGCAGCCACGTAATGGGTTTCTGCCTTTTGATTTCGTGCTTTTGCTTTGCTCTGTGGGGCTGTTTGGTTGTGCGCGGCCTGCTATGCGTTGGGAACACGTGGGGTCTGTGTCTAGATCTCAGCCTGAGATCGCCCCTGCAGGCGTCGTTATCGAGGGGAAGCAAGCTCAGAGTTGCAGCAGAGACGCACAGCCTCGGGGTGGGGGGAGCGCTCACCTTCCACCCGGCATTCGGGGAAACCACTCAGTTTCCTTCCATCTAAACTGGGAGTAATACCGACTCCAGGGGCCTCCTTTGGACTTCCCTCCATGAAGCCGCCGGCTCCTTCTCCACGGGGTTCTAGAGCCACAGCCCGTGGCTGCTGGCGTGGGCCCTGCACCGAGTGGCCGCGGGGACCCGGGGAGAAGACAGAACGGGGGCCGGTGTTCATGCCACGTGCCGCTCTTGCCCAGACAAGACGCCGGCTTCCCGTGGGCCCTCCCCGTGGCCGTGGGAGCCGCCCCCACCGGACTGTTACCTTTCCGTAAAGCCGCGCCCACCGTGCCGAGAACATGTGCTTGCAGAGCCGCGAGGACCCCCCGCAGCTCCTCCTGCCGGTGGTGCCGTCGATGACCTCCACGTCCGTGTTACCCACCACCCAGTTCACGCTGAAGTGCGGGGACTTTCCGGGCTGGCGCGCCTCGGCGTGGCTCACACCTGTCGGGGGGACACGGAGAGAGCCGGCGTCAGCGCTCCAGCCCACTCGAGGGACAGGCGGGTGCCCAACAGGGTGGGTTTGCGCTGGTGGGGGCGCCTCTTCCCACGGGACTCGTGGGTTTTAACTCAGGAATCTGAGGTTCAGAGTTCGGTTGACGAGAGTTAAGAAGCTAATGAAGGGGGAGCCTGGGGGGCTCAGTGCTTTCAGCTCAGGTCGTGTTCCTGTAGTTCGTGAGATCCCGGTTGGGATCCTCTCTTTCCCTCTGCCTCTGCCCCCCACATTCTCTGTTTCTCTCTCAAAATAAATAAATAAACTTAAAAAAAAAAAAAGCTACTGAAAACGAGAAAGGTAAGAGTGTAGGACAGTTAATTAATGAAGCAGCATGATCCAGAAACAGCACCGGCCTCAGAACGTTTGGGGCCACGCACAAAATGAAAGCATGAGGCCCCGCGGCGCCCCCAGGATGCCGGCCCGTGAGAGCGGCTCCAGAGCTGCCCGCGAAGCCCTTCCAGTCTCTGCGCTCGTCAGGCTGTGAGCTGGCTTCAGCTGGGACACAGCCCTTGTCCCCGGAGCAGACCCGGGAAGGGGCACCGGTGACCCTCCTCTGCGGCAGCACCGGCGGCGTCCGGCCTCTGCCTGGCCTGTCCCGCCCGCGGCGTGGCGTCTGCGGGTGGGAACGTGCGGGCTGTGCCGTCCCGGGGTTCTGGAATGCTGCTGCCGCCTGCCTGCCCGCCTGAAGGTTCCCTGACCTCCGGAGGAGCGGGAAGTGCAGGTGGGCGGGAGGGAAGGCCCCGCGGTGCCCCCGCGCTGTGCGCAGCCACGGGGAGGAGGGGCCCCACCCCTGCAGCTTCAGTTTGCAGCCCCCACCCCCATCTCCCCCACGGCCGCTGCCCCTCCTCAAGATACCTTCCGGAGCCTGCCTGACGGGTGCGTCTGTCCCCCCCCAACCCCCCCGGCCCACACCACCTGCTCCTTCTCCCCGAGCAGGTGCCCCCGCCCTGGGCGGAAGGGTGGGGGCCGAGTTAGCGCCCTGTGCCATGGGGGTCACAGACCTGAGACGCCCTGGGGTCGGGAAGCAGCCCTCCCCCTAGGGCCTGCAGCAGACACCCTGAAGGGGGCACCCCGGTGTCCAGGGGCCGCCCTCCCCTGTGGCTCTGTGCCGCACAGCTGCAGATGTGAGGCTCCACGGCCCGCCCCGCCCCACGCACCATCTAGGGGCCGCCCGCGCTCTGCACACAAACGCGGTCTGCACCTGCTGCCAGTGGCCCCAGTCCACACCAGAGCCACGTGGCAACTTTCTCCAGGTCACGGATGGGCAGCGCCAGGCGTCCGGGCGAATTCCATCACGTCAGTGCGTTCCCCTCCCTTGAAGTGACTCTCCGCGTGGAGCGCTGGGCAAGGGACACTCTGGCACGTTGGCAGCGCGGTGGCCTCGAGGGGCAGAGAGAGGCAGTGGCCAAGGTCAGAGTGACCAGCCAGGAACCGCTGTCCGTCCCTCCTCCTGGGTATTTGTCACAGCCGTGGACTTGGGGGAAGGCCCAGATGGACCAACGTCAAACCCCCGGCTCCATCCTCGTCCTCTCTGCCATGGAAAGTTCCTGCTCTGCTGCTGGCTCTCGGCTCAGAGACACCTGCTTGGAGGGCTCGGCTGCAGCCCCGGCACGGGGGCTGCACACTCTGTCTGCCGCCCCACGTGCACGTGTGCAGGGGAAGGGCCAGCCCTGCACAGTGGCCTGACCGTAGACAGGCAGCTCCCGCCTCCCCACCCGCCCTCGAGCCCCCTTCTCCGCCACTCGGGGCCCCGGTCGTTGGTGTGTGCTCGACAGGAAGGGGCTTGTGCTGTGAATCACAGCGGCTCCATAAATCACAGCACGAAAACGTCCATCTCCGACCGTAACAGCCCCCTTAACGACTCTCTGCAACGTGAAATGAAACTTTAGGTCCAGCGATGATGTTCCGTGTCACTGAGCCTGTGACCAGACGTGGAAAATGTGGGTGAGATCTGCGTCCACACAGGGGTCAGAAGCAGCTCCGGCCCTGCCTTTGCTCTAATCTGCCCCCCTGCGCCCCCCCGCGCCCCTCTGTGCCCCTCCGCCCGCCCTCTCTTTCCCCTCTGTTCCCTGCTGTGCTCTGGCAGCGATGACGCATTGTTCAAGGGCAGACAAGGCAGAAAGGAGCACTTCAATGCTATCTTCGCTGGAAGGGAGGAGGGCTCCTCACGTGGTAGAGATGACGGTGCCCCAGTGAGGTCGCACAGACCTGCCCCAGTTTAATTAGCAGCAGCCTGACCTCTGTGGCGTCTGGGAGAGGAGTGGCCGAGCCACAAACGAGGGCAGGTCCTCTTGTGTGGAGCAGAGTTGGTTTTGTGTGGGGGCCTACAAACCTCTGTCGGATTACTGTTTGCACTCCGGCCTCAGGGTCAGGGTCACGTCCCTTAGTCATTTGCTGGAGAGAAGAGGCTTCGTCACGCACCCTGGGAGAATGGCGGTCCCCCCCACCCTCCTCCGTCTTGTTCGGTCCTGAATCTGCCCTGCGGACCCACCACCTTCCCGGTTACTAATACGTGTGCCATGGTGCCGCCATCCGTGCCCGGGTTCCTACCACACGGGGGAAGGTGGTTTCTCCCAGGACGCTCGTGCCCGTCCACCCCGTGCCCGTCCACACTGCGTGTTCTCTTTCTGTGGGAAACCCATGTGTCCGGCCATGTGGGTGCAGGAGACACCATCGCGGCCACAGTGGTGAGCAAGGAAAGCCCGTTAGTGAATCGCACGCTCCCCAGTCTGATCAGGCCGTCTCCGTGTGCGGGAGGGATGCGGCTGGCCCAGGGTTCGGGGATTGTGTTTCCTTGAGCCCGTGTTCTGTCCCCGCTCCGCACCGCGCTCACGGACGTGTGCCCTCGGGGCGCGTGTCAGACGCACGAGCAGGCTGCCTCCAGCTCTGTCCGCCAGGCTTTACTCACTCGTCTCGGCCTGAGGGAACCCCCAGTTCCTAGGGAGCGTCGTGCGGCACCTGAGGGATCGAGCTCCTAGCCAGCCAGCTCCGCCACCAGCTTCCCAGGGGCCGCGGGGCCGGGGCGGGGGGAGGAGCCTGCCCGGCGTTCCCCCCAGCCTTCCGCGAGCACGGGAGGCTGGCAGCGATGCTGCCACACGTCGGGTTAGAGGAAGACACGCCGCTCGGGCCCCGAAAGGAGACTCTGGCCTGCGTTTTATTTTTCCTCCCACTGGCTGGAAGTCATCACAAGTAAGAGAGGCGTAAATTCCTGGGATCATTCTTCCAGAAGCAGCCGTCAAATAACTGAAGAAAAAAATCAATTCTCAAGTTGAAGTTCAAGTGCACAGTGTATTTATAGTCACAGGCGTCACCGCCTACTGCCTGCTTGTTACCATCCTCGAGATGAGAATCCATTGGCACGTGGTCAGATCCAGTCACTCAGAACGTCCAGCATTAACTTCTCTCCCCAAATCCACTTGGACTGCCTCCTAGGGACTCATCAGAGCTCTCCGTCCAGAGAAAGGTACGAGCAGATCCAAATCTGCCGGTTGACATGGTGGCCCCCGTCCTGCTTAGGATTTAGGGAAGCGAGCCTGTGTCTGCCGCGCTCGGGAGGAGAAGGTCCTGTCAAACCGTCACATTTGGAGAACCCAGCGCTGTGCACAATGACCTCTGTCCAAGGTCATGGGGTCTCCCTGCACGCACATACGCGGAACTCTTCGCATTTTTCAGCCCGGACCACCTGAGCCAGAGTCTGCAAACCTGCCCCTTCACGTCCAGAAACAAAAGCAATTCAAAATAAAACCAGTGCCGCGGGGACCCTGGGGGACCTTTGCCTTGACTGTGTGGTAGCATAGGAACAAGGTGGCATTTTCACTGTGGTTTCCGCACGGGAGATTTTATAGGTCAACATGTAGCGTAGTTCGTCCCCTGGCCGCTGTGATGCCAGCAGGTGCGACTGGGCAGGGTCCCCCCGTGTCACCCTGGAGGCAAAAGCCCAAGACAGGCTGAGAGAAGAGGTGTCCCCGAAAGCTGGTGTGGCCAGCTGGGTGAGGACCAGGTCCAGTGCCCTTCTTCCTCCGTGATTTCTGTAGTAATCATTCCAAGCCATCTTGGAAGGAACCCTCTCCACCAAACTCTTTCTCCGTCAGCAGGGACACACACGGCCTCTGTCGGCTTGTCTGTGCGCCGACCCACACGTGGGTCATTCATCCTTTATGAAATGTCCTAGCCCAGTATTTTCCTTGCAAGTAGGTATGGGTGAGACCAAGTGGGTCTCCACCAGCCTGTGACACAATACTCTGCTGCGGTGGCAAATCTGACATTTCGTTCAGTGCCCTCGGTCGCGTGAATCGGCTGAACTGGAAGGCCTCGTCCAGTGTCATGTCTGTCACTTACCAGCAGTGTGGCCTTCTGGTGGCCAGTGAGCCTGCTGACCACCCCCACGCACCACTGCCACGGTCAGGACGACGGTTCCCACGGCTGCTGCTGCCCTTCCTGGAGTCACCAGCCCCATCACCGCTGCGACCACCGTCACGGGGAGCCGTGGGGGCGAATCCACCATCATCCGTGGAAATGGCTCATACTGAGAAAACTCCTATACACCTTTTAAAAAAGCAGCATAGAAGAGAGACAGTGCACGATCTTGAGATCGCCAGTGGGCCTCACGTACTTAACACCGGATTCACTTTCCCCACATTAAGTTAACTCGACACGTTCAGGAACATCACGTCGGCAGGAAGTGAGCCAGTCGGATCTCGCCGCAGCCCTGCGTCCAGTCTTGTGAAACGGCTGATACAGCAGTGGCGGGCTCTGCTGTGTCACACGCTGGCGGCCACCCACGTGCCGTCCCCACACGCATGCACGCGCACATCACACACTCGTCACCCACGCACACTACGCTTCTGGAGGAAATGGAGCTAGGGGTACTTAATGCCGACTTACAGATTCGGGTAGCGAATACGGCTGTATTAATGTCGTTTTATTCATTTCCATTAGCGCGAACACCATTATAATTGACAGTAATGTCACAGCTGCTGTCCTGTCCTAATAGAGCGTGTTTCCGGGCGAGTGTGTGGGACGTGGTAGAGTGTGCGGAACGGGACTAGCTCTCTCTGCTGTGAGAAACCTGTCCGGGTCGTGGGCCCCTGCCTGCCCGAGGGGACACACGGTAACTCGGGCTGCTGCGGCTCCCCGCCCCCCTCCCTGCCGGCCTTGTCTCGTCTGGCCAGTTGGTGAGGTTGAGGGCGTGCGTGCACAGCGTGTGAGGCCACGCCGGTGCTGGGAAGTTCTGCCCGAAGGTTCTGGGGTCCCCTGCTTGGGGAGCTGGAGCCTTGGCATGAGAGCTTTCCCCACAGATTTCAGGGACCCCCTCCTGGAGTCAGTGGGAACGTGGCCCTGAGTGACTGTGGTCTGTGGTCTGCATAGTTTCAAGTGCATGGGCCCCCGGGACCCTCTGAAAGGTGCAGAATTTCCCTGCGGCAGGAGAAATTTGAATATTTCATGTTGAAGCTGCTGACGACAGGTTCCTGGTACCTGTAAGGACTGCCATTGCTTCCGAGGACATGGACAAGGGGACTTGGGCAGAATATGGTCATTTCTTCCCTTCATATTATGCATTTTCACTGCTATCGTATCCAAAATAAGGCAAGTTTTATACTGGTTAAAGGTGCGGATTATTTTCATCACTTTTTATCCGACTTTATCCATGGTACATCTCTTTCCTTACGCCTCAACAACACGCTTAATGTCTCCGGCAGTGAGAGTCTGCCCGAGCTCGGTCCGTCTGTCCGTCTGCAGTGGTGTCTTGCTCTCATTTTTAAAGATTACTTTTATTGGGTCTAGAATTGTAGGTTGGGATTTGTTTTCTACCAGCATTTTAAAGATATTGTTTCATTGTTGTTTTTTTTTTTTTTACCTTCCCAATCCGCTACCAGTCTGATTCAGTTCCCCTGGCGTTGTTCTTTTATTTTCTGACTGCTTTTAAAGATTTTATTTTTCATTCATTCATTCATTTATTTTTAGGCAGTTGTACTGCCGACCAGAGAATTTAAGAAGATTCTCCGTGGGCTGTAACATGGATCATAGATCTGTAGCCTGATGCCCTTCACCTGTCATGGAGAGTTGTTAGTTACTACTTCTTTAAAGGTTATGTGTTAGGTATGTTAGACTCTCTGTCTGTCTCTGACCTGTTTTTGTATTTTCCCACTGGGATGGTTACTTTCATGTGTCAGTGTGGTTGGTCTGTGGGGTCCACTTGCTTCATCAAACAGCAGGCAGACGTTGCCGTGAAGGTACTTTTAGGTGTAATTGATGTTTGAATCCGTAGACGTGGAGTTAATCCATGATCCTCCATTATGAAGGTGGGTCTCATATAATCAGTTGACGGCCTTAGGAGTAAGGAGTGTAGTGCCTGGCGGAGGAAGGAGTTCTGCCTGCAGACTGTCCTTGGACGCGGCTACAACATCATCTCCCGCTGGAGTTTCCAGGCTGCCGGCCTGGCCCGCGGAGATCAGACTTGCCGGTCCCTGCGTTGATGTGAGCCAGGCTCTTAAAATAAATCCCTGTCTTCCATCCAGTAGGAAGGTGAATCCTCCTGGCTCTGCTCTCTGGAGAAGCCTGACTAATGCACCTTCTTTCTGTTTCTCTGCTGCATTCAGGACCTTTGTCAGGGGGATGTTCCAGTTTACCGATTCTCTCCTCAGCTGTGTTTAATTTACTATTCAACCTACCCACGGTCACACACATTGTTTTATTTTCGTTACTTCTGAAATTCCTGTTCAGTTCTGGTGGTTCTTTTTATTTTATTTTGGCTTCTGTCTCCCCCCCCCCTGCATTTTCCTTCTTGTTTTTTTTTTTTTTTTTAAGATTTAAAAAATGTTAAATTTTTAAAAATGTTTATTTTTGAGAGAGAGAGGGTGTGAGCAGGGGAGGGTCACAGAGAGAGGGAGACACAGAATCTGAAACAGGCTCCAGGCTCTGAGCTGTCAGCACAGAGCCCGACGCGGGGCTCAAACCCACGAACCTGAGATCATGACCTAAGCCGAAGTCGGATCCTCAACAGATTGAGCCCCCAGGCGCCTCTCTGTCTTGGTGTTTACGTCTCTTTTCCTGGTGAGCGTGGTTATGTTAAAGTCTGTGTCCGAGAGCAGAGACCTCTGCAGCTGGGGTTCCTTCCCCCCCCCCCTTGTGCCTGCTGGCTTCTGTGGCAGTGGCCTGCCTCCGCCCGTGCCTGCCGCGGTTTTGCTCTGTGCCTGTTGTATTTCCATCTTTTTTTTGTAGCATTATTTTGTTCCAGCTCTTAGAGGGGCGCCCTCAGTGTGAATATGGGAATGGAGACAGTTTCACGCTGCTCGGGCCCTCAGGGGCCTGCGTACCTGGGTTCAGACTTGGTCCTGACTTAATCTCTGTCCTGAACCCCTGGGGACTCGCCTTCTAATTCTGGCCCCCAGGCTCCTCCCCCTCATCATCTCTCTTCCTGCAGGACTTTGCTCCAAAGCTCCCCCAGTGAGGTCTGTCCTCACCCTCTGGCTTAAGGTCAAAGCTCACTTTTAATCCCTTCTTTGCTTTATTTTTCTAGAAAGCATCTTCATTTTGTCTGTTAGGCAGCCTTCACCCCTGGAATGTAATCTCCCCGGGGCACAGATTTTCGACCATTTCATTCACTGCCGTATTCGCAGGGCATAACTGTCCGTGGCACATCATAAGCAACCAACACATATTTGCTGAATTATTAAGTAAGTGTATGGATTATGTTGGCCAACTTCTTGATATATGGATAAATGAAATCTGTTGACAATGTAAGTGTTTGCCTTAAATGGTAAAAATTTCAAGAGCAGTGTGATTAAGGTTGGTGTTCAAATACTTCAGTGAAACAGTTCCTTAAAATCATGGTGGAAATTAAATGTAACTTGACTAATATACTAGTATTTTGGGAAGAACTCCTCAGAAAACTAAGATAAGGTTCTTCTATAACTTTAAATTCATCATAAGCTATGTGCCATCTCATTTGCGTGGGGAGATCAGTGCTAATCTATGGAAATGTCTTATTAAATATTTGTTGAATCTAACATTTCGATCTTTATGCAAAGATATTAGGATTGCCTTTAGATTATTCTAGCAAGATATAGCAATAATTTTAGCAAGATATAATTTTAGCGAGATATAATTTTAGCAAGCAATAATAATTCTAGCAAGATATTATAATAATTTTTTTCTACCAAAGATTCCTTCAAGGGCTCAGGAGATAAATCTACTTCTAACAACCCCAAGAGAAGCAGCTGCTCAGATATACTTTTAAGCCCATGTGTTTTATCCTAAACATTTATGAAAAATTTGTACGTTATTCCATAATAAACCCATGTTTATTTTAGTATAAAAATAATATTGCAAATTCATTACCATCAGCATAAAAGACAATGTTTGCTCCTACCCCACTGGGTTGTTTTGCAAGACACTATTAATGACCATTAACTTCAGAAATTTCTCCTGAATTAAAGAGACTCGGCTCTCCTCATCAGATTCTACATCCTGAGCGACAAGACTTTGGATCTCACAAAACCGTGGCAATGCACGGCAATAGACCTCGTCCCCCAGCCCGCCCCCGGCCGCCCCCTAATGAGAGGCGTCTGGACACAAGCGGCAGGTGGCGAGGGGCAGGACTTGCGGGCTGTGTCGCTGGACACTTCAGTGCATCCAACTCCTTGAGAAGCACGGAGGCTGAGAAGGCTCTGACACGCCAGCGAGCCATTTTGCCCTTCCCGGAAGATGTGCGCCGGGCAGGGAGGTGCCCGCTGGGCGCCGCCCTGTGATTTCCATCACGGGCACGGGGGCCAGAGGTCCGAAATAACTCGTGGCTCTAACATCCAATTCCCCGGGTCCATCTCCCAGATTTCGTCTTCGTTGCCAAGACCTTGCTGTGGGCTAGGAAACTATAAGTTTTATCTTCAGTGTGGCCTGCGAAGGCTCATCATTGAAAACGAGATCTGTTTAAATATGCAGTGAAGAGGAGCACAGAACCTGGGCTCCCGCCCAGATTGTCCGCCTTGGTTGGGATTCTTTTCCTTGATGAGGAAAAATAAAACTTACTCCTGAGGGCGGAAGCTCAGACACACCATATCCCCAGCCTGGAAGAACAGGCTTCAGGGTCACTTTGTGTGTCACTTCGTGTTTTCCTAAAAAGATGAGTATTCAGGGAGCAGATTTTTATTGATTATCATCATCACCATTTTTTTCACTGTATTGAATATGCAAGCTCCTGTATGGTGGCTGCTCCCACCCAGCGGTGTGACTCTCACTGAAGGGTTCGGGGTGCTCGGCAGCTGAGGTGTGGATGTCCGCACTGCGGTGTTTTGCCCATAGGTGTAGGCTGGTCTGTGCAGAATGGGTCGAGATACCTTTGGAGGACCTTAGCGTACCCCATAACCGTGTCCATAGGGCACCTGTCTCAGCTCGCTGCCTCTTGCTCAGCCAGAGCTGATCGAGCCGTAGCTAAACACAGGACTCCTTCCACTAATACGTGGGCTTCATCTTCTCGGGCAATTTTGCAAACTGACCTTGAAGGAATCTTCAAGAAGATTTCATGTGCTTATTTGAGTGTGTGCTTTTCATTATTATCCTCATATAAGAGCTCTCTCTCTCTTCTGTTGCAAAAAAATCCTGATGATTTCCTTTCAAAACTTGGATGGGTGGCTTTTAGATACCCATCAAGAGCAGCACAGACGCTGCAGTTCAAAGCATGTGGGTGAGACAGACACCGCGGCGGGGGTTCCTGGGGTGCCTTGCATCTTGGGAATGATAAAAACTGTATTTTATTGAGTTTATTTTTTAAATGTTCATTTATTTTTGAGAGAAACAGATGGAGTGTGAGTGCATGAGTGGGGGGAGGGCAGAGAGGGAGATGGAGCATCCGAAGAGCCCGACTCATGGCTGGGACCCACGAACCACGGGATGGTGAGCTGAGCCGAAGTCTGACGCCAAACCAACTGAGCCCCGCAGGCGCCCCTGACTGTATTTTAAACAGGCGTCTAAGTGTGGACTGAAGTGTCTAGTCAGACGGTCTTGGTTGTAAATTGGTGTAAATAGGGGTGAGTCCCCGCTGGACAGTGGGATGGGGATTCACGCGGGTCTCCGGTGCTTTGCCATCAGGTTACCGCCACCTGACGATTTCAGGTGTTCTGAATTTCTCTAATTATATTTTTAAAAGTTCACTGGTTTCACACTTATACTTCATAACTCCTGTTTTCATCTCTGCGTACACATTCCCAGTTGAACTTATGATTTCTAAAAACCACTGCAAGAAGAGCGGGCAGCCAGCAGTAGCGTGTGGTACCCGAGGATGGATGAAAACCAGCCCTCGGCGGAGGCTGGTAAGGACGCACCTTCCGTATTCCTTGTGCTCGTGCAGCTCAAGCGACTTCCTCCCTGGGGGAGGAGCGTGAAGGAGAGAGGCCGCCTGAGGAGCCGGAAGCCTGGGGAAGGATGCCACGTGGTGCCCGTGTGGACAGATGAGAGTCCTCGCACGGTCCCTCAGGACCTAGGACCTTCCTGAGGTGTGCGGCGCCCCACACGGGCGCCAAAGCAGCCCTTCCAGGCCTCCTGGGGGCCGCGCTGCAGCTGTGGTCTCGGCTCAACCGTCAGAAGTAAGTGTTCTTCGCCATTTTGAGGGAAAAAAAAAGGAACCGTAAAAGAAAGATGTTGAAACTGAGCTAAAGCACTATTTTATCAGAATTCCTGAAACTACCAACTGTTTAAAATAATAAATGCGGGGCGCCTGGGTGGCTCAGTCAGTTGTGTCCGACTCTTGATTTCGACTCAGGTCATGATCTTACGGTTCATGAGTTTGGGCCTCGCATCCGGCTCTGCACTGACAACTCAGAGCCTCCTTGGGATTCTCTTTCTGCCCTTCCCCATCCCCCCCTCAAAATAAACTTGTAAAAATTAAAAAAATATAATTTTATAAACTTTGAATTTGAGGCCAGTGTCTGCCGCTGTCCCGTGAGGCCGGCCCAGCGGGCAGTGAGCTTCCGGGCTGTGTGGGCACAGGCTGGCCCCGGGCTGTTGGCCTCTCCCATTTCGTGTTATTAACTTTTATGGGATTAAAAATGTGGTGCTGGGGGCCACGGGATGCCGCGTGGCAAGGGCAAAGAGCTTAGCTCCGTAATCGGGCCGAGTGGTGACAGACGGAGCGTCGCAGCAAGTGACTGAAGTTCTTCCCACGCCCGTGACGTGGGACGGTTGGCGTGATGAGCGTCCTGCGCCGTGTCTGTGGTGCTGAGAAGGACGGGCGGCTGTGTCCTTCCCTCGCGCCGGTGACGCGGCCGCTCCCAGCAGGAGACCCGTGTGCGCCGTGCAGACCCGGCCCCTCGGGCGTCGGCTCGGGCTCGGGCGGAGCCTGTGGTCCTGGGCCCAGGGCTTCGAGTGAGGACGGTGCTGCGGAGACCTGCCGTGCTGACGGTGTTAGTGCCGCCCCGGCCAGTGCTCACGAATGGACCCCGTCACACAGGAGCGGCCCGGGGCCAGCAGGGAAAGGCCAGCCCTAGAGGATGGCGCTGTCCTGCGCTCCTGGACAGACTGTGTGGCCCCGTTTCAGACGGCCTCGCCGACCGCGAGGCGCCCTCACTGGACACTGATGCCCCTGGACTCTAACCTGAGGACCCACTGCCTGAGGCCACACCTCCTCCCTCGGCAGCAGAGAGGTAGTTGTTGGCTCTGGGTCTGGGGTCCTAGGAATGGGATCTCACGTGTGACGCAGCGGGGACCTGGCCGGTCACGCCAGCCCAGCTCCAGGCTTCCCGGAGCAGCACGTGCGAGGTGGTGGCTGGTGGCTGGTCGGTGAGCACACTGAGCAAACGTGGAGGCGTCTTTTCTTAAATCCGTGCCAAGTGTCATAAAGTGCTGCTCGTGAACCACGCCTGCTCTCACCCTCACCCCTGTGGGGCACTGTCGTCACCCTGATTGTGTCATTTAGAGCAAGTTCAGAATCCTGGGAGTGGGTCTCTGGCCCAGCTCGGAGCCGCGGCCCTGAACACCCTTCGTTTTCGTGGTCCGCCCCCCACCCCCCATCGGGTCCGAGACTTAAGATGGCCGTTGGTGGCCGTTGATCTCACAGACCCGCGGGCCCTGCCCCTTCCCCCCAGGTGGGAATGGTGTTCCTGCTTCCTCAGTCCACAGGCGACCTCTGCACTGTGCGGTCACCTCCACGCGGTGTCCCCTTGGGTCCTCTGGGGAGGCGCGTCCTCAGGAAGCAGGACAGAGGCTGTGATGGGGGCCCAGTGGCCACATTACACGCTGTGCTCCAAGACCCCGAGATCCAGAGCTCTGCCCCCACTGCGAGAAGGTCACAGACTCCAAAGCGCTCACGGCTACCGACTCTGGACCCTCATGACCTGCTGTGTGTGGGCCGCGGCCGGCAGGCCCCATTCTGCAGTGGGCACACTGAGGCTCGGAAGGTTTGGTTTCTGCGTTAGGACACCAGACTTGTGCCCCTGGCTCAGCGTTTGCTGAATTACTTTGTTGCGTCTGAAATGTGCTTCCTGGAACCCCTGACTCCTGCAAGCACTTGGGGCTGCCGGGGCTGGGCTGTCCACCCTCCACGTGACCCTGTGTGACCCCAGGGCCTCCATCACAGACCCCTGTGACCGTCTCTGACCCCGGGGCCTCCATCGCAGACCCGTGTGACCCCGTGTGAGCCCGTATGATGCCGTGTGACCCCGGGCCTCCATCACAGACCCGTGTGACGCCGTGTGACCCCGTGTGACGCCGTGTGACCCCGGGCCTCCATCAAGACTCTTGCACGGAGCGCACTGGCGGGATGGGAAGTCCTGCTGAACGGCCACAGGACGGTGGGCACCGCGCACGCCCGGTTACGAGGTCGCCGAGCGCTGTGCCCACCTCTGCGCCCACCTCTGCGCCCACTCCCGCCTGCGGGACGCACCGGGACGCTCTCGTTCCGAGTTCCGGTTTGTACCTTCGCCGCTAAATCTTACACAGCCACTGGCCGAAATGGGCGTGTGCGCCCGGGGAGGGGCCCCGGGGGCCGGCCGATGGGAGGGCGTCGTGGCGGGCTGGGGACGGCGTTCTTACCGCTGAGGAGCGGCCGGTTGTGGCGGTAGGCGGTCGGCAGCTGGCCGATGCCCTCGGTCCGGTGGCTCATCACCCGGGAGAGGTGGCCGGTGTGGTGCAGGCTGCCCACGATGATGCTGTGCAGGTACACGGGCTCGATGAAGTGGCAGAGCAGCGCGCCCTGCAGCCCCAGCACGTTCCACCTGCGGGGAAGGGCGCAGCGGGGGTCAGTGCGCGCGGAGCGGCCGGCCTCCCCCGCCGTCCGCCCGGGGGCGCCGTGTCCCCTCCCCCCGCCCCCCCGCCCGGGGGCGCCGTGTCCCCTCCCCCCGCCGTCCGCCCGGGGGCGCCGTGTCCCCTCCCCCCGCCCCCCGCCCGGGCTGTGGGGCCGTGTCCCCTCCCCCCTCCGTCCGCCCGGGGGCGCCGTGTCCCCTCCCCCCGCC
>NW_024080830.1:1056028-1294702 GCF_003009895.1 Hyaena hyaena
GGGGGGGGGGGGGGGGGGGGCGGCGGCACTGGAAGGTCCCCCCGGACCTGGGGGTACGAGGTCAGGGTGTCAGGGGCGCCTTCCGTGGCTTCCGCTGTAAACAGTGCGTTTAGAACCCACCCTCCTTCGGGGGGAGGACAGTATGCAGCTAATTTCTTACATCAGTGTTCTTTTCATTAATTAACATTTCTCCGCTGTTAGAGCAATTACGGTGGTGCCTCCGCGCCGTGCATTTCTTTTCATGATTAATAAGGAGTCATTATATTTCTGTTTCCTGAAGCAGTCAATTAACACAGAATTCTTTCCATTAATTACCGCACGTTTAAAGCCCGCGCGCCCTACCTGGGGAGCGATCTGCGCCGAGGACCTGGGACACCAGCCGCTTTAAAAAGTTCTCTTTAAATTTTATTCCGAAAACACAAGCAATTTAGCCGGCGACATTAATTTGCCTCCGAAGCATCATGGTGAACGAGAGACATGTTTTAATCTCATGCAAGAAAAGGCAGCCATCTGGCGGGCGGGAACGGGAGACCGAGTCTCCTGCTCCCCGCAAACGCGGGTCGTTAAAGTAATGTGTTCATCTACATAAAACTCAAATGGAATATAAAAGGTAATATTTATATACAAACAATTTAGTCCTACGATTTAAACAGTCATTGGTTTTATGAAACATTTACTTTAGTCTATCAGATTTGCATAACTTCACTTAAAAAATAACTGTGGTCATTTCTGTAAGTCACATCATTTCTTTTATAAAGTCCTAAAACTGCTGTCCTTTGGAAATATCTATGTATCTATGTATGTATCTATTCTCCGTCTATCTATTCTCTATCAATCTATCCATCTATCATCTAACATCTGTCTATCATCGATCTATATATTATCTATTTATCATTTATCTATCATCTATCACTATCTATCATCTAATTTTAAAAAGTACACGTTGAGAAGTTCTGAAGGAGGGCGCGTTTCTGAAGGCCGCACACGTGCTTCTCACGCCTTTGTAGGAGTCTCTTCACTTGACGATGTCACCTCTCCCCAGGCTTCTGTTCCCACCTGACTGTACGAGTGGGGACACCAGCCGGGGTCCTGGGGAGGCTGCCTTTCCCTCACTTTTCACCGAAGAATTACAGAATTTCCACAGACTCCTGGAGAGGAGGTATGTGAGCTTTCCGTGGAAGGAGCACCGATGTTTGTGAGGGATTGAGTTCCTTCCCTTAAATCTGAGACGGGTATTTCTGGGCAGGACCGAGGATACGCCGGAAAGTGAGGACAAATTCAACAGAGTCACTTGATATAGGATTTCGGATACCGCCTTCGGAGATTCGAAGAACCCAGGAAACAGAGAGAGAGCACGTGTCGGGGGTAGGCCCTTCCACTCTCAAGGTTGGTGGTATTTGTGTTTTAGGTGTACACTTCACCCCCGACCTACGCATAGGCGCCCCTGCGTTGGCTGGCGCTCTTGCAGCATGGGTCACAGACGTAACTGCAGTTACGAGACTGGGTGGCGAAGCATCCAGGACCCAGGTGGCCGAAGTGGTGTCTTATCTCTCTGACCGATAGTGAAGCTGGAACATTCCTTACGAATTAAAAGCAGGGAAATGGACATTTCCCCCATCGATAACAAAGCACTTGCTTGAAAGAAGCCAAGTCTTGAACAAGAAAATTAGTATTCCCGGAAGAGACAGCGCCGTCCCGTGGGCCATCCAAGTACTGGCGGCCAAACAGACTTTTGGAACATATGTGAGTAGTTCTGAGTCTGTGGGATTGTCAACACAAATACCTTCTATATCTGGTTTCCTCTCAATAACCTTTATAACAAAGAGAGAATCAGCCTTCTCCTCATCTGGATCAATAAAACCAAATGTCTTCCTGAACATAAACTGGGGAACTTTCAGCGTCCAGGATTGAATGAAAATACTTCTCCTTTTGTTCAAACAGCTGATATTCCTGCACCATTGACAGAGGAAAAAAAAATCCCATGTCTGGTTTTCAATATAGATAATCCCTCAATAAATATATTTTTGTCTGTTTGTCAATCACGGAAATACAGAAATACCAGAGACAAGTGGAGTAGGCGGCTTGGGAAAAGGTGCCTTTCTTTCACCGTGAGGTGCCGTCTCTGTGCTCAGCTCACACGGTGGCCTCCAGGGACCAGCGGGGACAGTCGCAGGGGTGAGCCCCCAGAGCCCTGCCTCAGGCGGTCACTGCCGGTGTGTGCCTGGCACGTGACACTGTGACACAAAGATGGCGAAGGCCATTCTACGTTGTGGACCGTGGGGGTTCTCGCCGGCTGTTTCTGCCACTTTGATGTGGCCCCTCAGGGAGATGTAACTGTGAAATTAGAGTGAGGTCGGGGGACCGGCTTCAAGTTCCATCAGAGACATACACTTACGTGGCATAAAAACAGGCCCGCACATCACTGGAAGAGGATGGGGAGCCGAGAAATAAACCCGTGCGTATACGGTCCATTAATCTACCACAAAGGGTCTAAGAACACGCAGCGGGGCAAGGACAGACAGTCTCTTCCGTAAATGTGCCGGAAGCACGAGAGAGCTACATGCAGAAGAATGAAACGGGACCGCTTCCTGACATCACGCCCCAAATCAGCTCAAAGCGGAGTCTTGACCTCCTTATGGATCCCGGCCCAGGAGCCCATGAGGGGGAACCTGGTCTCGGCCCAGGGCCCGGCTGAGCTGCCGGCTGACGGTCAGTGCCAGCCAGCCGTGTGAGTGCACCATCTAGAAAGGGGGCCCTCCGGCCCCAGGGAGCTGCCCTGATGACCCCATGGAGCCCGAATGAGACACCCTCTCGAGCCGCACCCCAAAAGTCTGCACATGGAACAAATGACTCCTTTGAGGCCACTAGGTTTGGGGATGGTTGTCACAGACCGCGGGCAAGCCTCGTGCAGCCCTGCGTTTTCCGAGGTGACCTTGCTCCCAGTACCCTCGGGAAGCCTGGTCACGTCATGGCGACCAGGGTAGCCCGGACACTGCAGGCTGTGGGCGCTGGATGTGGGCGCCGACTGCAGACGTGGGGGACACAGGTGCCCGGGAGGCCAGCTGGGGGGCAGCACGGTGTTTCACTGCTTCTGCTTGTTTTCAGCTGAAAGAAATTCTGTTCTCACGGTGTCTCGTCTCTACCGAAACCTACCTGGAGGGTGTCCCCTCCCTCGACGTGACACTTCTGGCTCCATCCGCCCCCGACAAACTGGAACATTGTGAACGTTCTCGGCAGACCGACGGCAGCTCTGTGACCTGGTCGTTCCTTTCTTGGTCCTGACAAGTCCTGCCCGTCGGGGCGACAGTTGCTAGGGTGTGTGGGGCTTCCAGTGCCGAACGCAGGTCTGCAGGGCCTCCCATCGCCAGCCCCTGGGGCTCTGGCTGACTCTGGGCCCCCCTTACAGGCTCTGGGGGACAAGCGTCACATGTTGCTTTAGGAAACAGCTTTTGCTCCTTTTGTGAAGACGGAAACCATGAGCTGAAGCTTCTGGCACCGTGTGTGCCACACGGGCTCTTTCTGCACAGACCTGTGCCCAAGGCTGGTGTTTCTCGAGTCCCGGGCATGATGTGGCTCCCTCGGCCCTGTCATCAGGACCCCCAGCAGGTGCAGCTGACGTCTGGACGGTTCATGAGAGACCCAGAGCTTCTGCCCGAGCCTTCCCTAATCTCCAGCCACACGTTCAATACGAAGGGTGCACAGAGAAGCAGAGTCCTCCCCTGGGGGCCAGGCGGGCTCCAGCGTGTGTTGTGGAGACGAGCTTCTCGGCCCTCTGCGGGGGCCTGGGGCGGCCGGCTGTGTGCGTGTGTGTGCGTGTGCGACACTCTCGTGTGCACCTGCCTTCGCTGTTGTTGCACAAGCAGTGGCGAGGCAGACACCCTGCCCTGCCCGACTTCTCTGTGGATCCCTAGTATTGAATTCATCACCGGAGACCAGGGAAGGCTGGGCACGAGCCCTGGCAGGGTCAGCACGCAGTCCCTGGTGCGAGGGCAGCAGGGTCCTCAGCCCGGGCAGCGAGCTCTCAGGGTCGGCCGCGAGCACTCTGCAGCTGGGCCTTTAGGAAGCACCTGTTTTAAAAGGGCCTGTTTGGAGACTGCAAAACAACTACTACCTCCAGGGGATTCCTGCGGAGGCTGGTGAGACTTCAACAAGATGGGGAGGTGGGGGGCGTGGCCATAGATAGGGGCTGGGGCGGGGAGGTGGGGGCGTGGCCATGGGTGGGGGCTGGGGCGGGGAGGTGGGGGCGTGGCGATAGATGGGAGCTGGGACGGGGAGGTGGGGGCGTGGCCATAGATGGGGGCGGGGAGGTGGGGGGCATGGCTATAGATGGAGCTGGGGAAGTGGGGGCGTGGCCACGGATGGGGGCTGGGCGGGGAGGTGGGGGCGTGGCCACGGATGGGGCTGGGCGGGGAGGTGGGGGCGTGGCCATAGATGGGGGCTGGGCGGGGAAGTGGGGGCGTGGCCACGGATGGGGCTGGGCGGGGACGTGGGGGACGTGGCAACCGAGAAAGCACTTCAGGTCTGAAATCCAAGTTTAGAAGTCAGATAGTGCTTCAGTCCCCAGAGAACAGCTATAATTTTTTACAGTTCATTTTTATGGAGAAAGTTTTAATCTGTTCATTTAAAGACACATTGCAATCAATAATCAAGCTCAGGTACTTAAAATTAGAAACCATATCTAAAGGAACATTAGTTCCAGAAGATTTAGATTTTTATGTGCCGCTCAGCTTTGGATTCTCAGAGGCCAAGGCGAAAAGCAGGCTTGGGTTTGCGCGTCCTCCCGGGAGGCGGGCGTCTGGCTGCCGGGGAGGCTGCGGACGGCGGGGGCGCCGAGCACACGTTCAGGACCGAGCGGCGTGGCCGTGGCCGTGGCCGTGGCATCGGCTGCCGTCGTCCCCTCATCTCGAGGACCTGCAGCATTTGCCCTGCTTGATCTTTTCGAAGGGAAGTCGCACGGCTCTTCCCAATGTCAGCGTGTGGTTTTGCAGGTCAGCTTTCATTGACCTGGTGGGACAACGCCCTTCCCGTAGTTACGCCCGGGCTTCACCACGGCCGTCTGGATGGGTGCATTTTGGGAACTGACTTTCCTGTGACTTTCTCGAGTTCCATAATTTTCCAAGGAACAAATGGGTTGTGCTGAGCAAGTAATGCCTCTTCCCTGGCTGCTCCGGCCTTCTGGGGCCCCTGTGGCGCACACCACAAACTGGGGGCCTTCTTGCGGCCGCAGAGGCGGGAACACTGAGGTCAAGCTGTGCGCAGGGCTGTGCAGCCTCCGGAGGGCCTGGGAGAGTCTCACAGGCCCTTTTACCAGCTTCTGCCGGCTGCTGGCCGCCGTCGGCCTTCCTCGGCTTGTGCACACGTCACTCCAGCCTCTGCGTCCACCTCCACGTGGCATTTCCTCTGTGCGCCTTCTCGTCCCCTGCTCCCTCTGCCTGTCTTTTATGAGGATCCAGAGCCGGCGTGAGTGACCAGGGTAAGCACCTCCTCTCACGCTTACCTGAGTTCCAGCCTGGAAGGGCACGTTCACAGGCTCCGGGTGTGAGGACGTGGAATATCTTTCTGGGGCCATCATCCAGCCCAGTGCACCTGCCGCGGCCCACAGGGAGGTCCCAGCCTGTGTCGTTTCTGAGAACCTTGTGTCTCCCCTCCGCCATGGCGGGCTCTGTGGCCCACGGACGGGAGTATATTTGAGTCCATACTTGGAGATTTGGGAAAAGGCTTCTGGGTGCAGACATCAGGGGAAAATCCTGCCCAGGAGCCGTCAGTGGGGAGCGCCCCGAGACCAGTGACCGGAGAGCGTGGCGCCGCGAGCACAGGCTGGCTGAGGGACGCAGCCATCGGCCGCAGCCGGGCCTGCACACAGCGGGAACCGTGAGCGGAGGAGCGAGGCTCTGGGGGCAGAGCGGGGCTGCTGGGTACCGCTCGTGGCTTCCTTTCTGCTGTGCACCTTGTTCTATCTCTTCCTTGGGCTTGACTTTGCTTTGGGGGGACCTCCCCATGTGACTGCACTCGCGCTGAGCTCTTCTCCCGCAGGAGGGGGTGTGACTGATTCTGCTCAATCGCCCCCATCTGGGGTGCGCCTGCCGCTGGGAACTTTGTGGTTTGGTTTGGTTTTCGGTGCGAAGCCAATTCACCTCCCCGTCCGGAGCATCGGGACTGCTTTTGTCTTCAAGATATGAGCACCTACGCCATTTCTACACAATCTGCGAAGGGGAAAGTATTTCACTTTGAAAAGACTTTGATGGCCTAAGACTTCCTGCTGATTCTGATGACTTTGTTCCCAGCATAAGAAACCAGCTTCTGTTTTGTGCGTGTTCAATTCAAAATTATTTTTAAAGAAAAAAATCAGTCTGCGTATCTGTATTTCAGGGTTTTGGGGCGTCTTTTCCCATCAAAAGGACAGTGATACTCTGATTTGCAGTGTTTGGCTTTTGGGCCTGGGCTGGGGTCTGTCAGGTGTCTCCCTCCATAGGATGCCCCAGGCCTTGGTTCTAGAAGGAGCTGAGCGCGAGCTCCATCACAGGGGACCCACCTATATCCGGGACAGAGCCCTTGGGAGAACAGCATGGTTAGCTGTGCTAACTTCGGTGCACATGCTTCTCAGGCCTCAGGTTCCCTGACTTTGGACAGGAGTTGACCAGAATGACATCACCAAACCAGCAGCTGCCTTGCTTGCCGCGACGGTCCCCTCGAGCCCTGACTCACGGAGAGAAACCACACAAGCTTTGCATCTGTAGCTGTGTCCTCTGTCCACGCTCTCCGCTCCTGGGCCAGGAGCTGCTCAGCGGTGTGGTTTCTGCTCACTACGCAGGCGTGGCCGGGTGCCACCCCTCCACTGTCCCAGGCCACGGAAAGTCTGGCCTCTGGTCTGTGACACCCCTGCCCTGGAGACGCAGGGGACCTCACAGTCCTGTTGCCGGGCACAGGCCACCTGGCCCTGACTGGGTGCTGGCGGCCTCCCGTGCTCTCCCCTGTGCAGGGCAGGGCAATCGACAGGCTGGGGACCCCAGCCTGCGTGTCTAGTGGTGGGACGTCTGTGCTCCTGAGTGCAGCGTCCCCTCGTGGGGCTGGACTCAGTCCGTGGCTCCTGCGTGGTCTCCGGGAGTCGGCAGCACTGTCCACAGCCCCTTCCTGTCTCGGGATGGCTACGAGAGCCTCACGGCCATGGCACCTGCCACGCCCCGTGTAGTGGTCCCAGGGTGCACACAATTCCTGTTCGTTCCCTTATGTGTGGTGTCTGCTGGGAGCGAGATGGAAAACAGGCCACTTCCACCAGGCAGGACTCATAACAGGTGAAAAATGGCCCTTAGGGCCCCACGAGCACAAACGTGTAACCCATGTGTTCTCACTACTCAGAGGCAGGTGGGCGATCTCCAGGTGACGCAGGGCGGGGGCCCGCCTGTCACTGAGCCTTGGATCCCTGGGGTGGGCGGTGGTGTTTTGGGTGGATGGGGGACCAGGCCGGGTGAGCCCTGAATCGTCGTGAAGGGGAAGGAAGTTGCCCGAGGACACAGGGACGTACACAGGTGCTCTCGTCTCTGAGGAGGGCTGATCCCCTCTTGTGGTGGACAGACTTAGTCACGTGATTTCCCGAGACCCCCCCTCCCCCCAACAGAGGGCTTGCTGGCCGTGGAGGACTGACCTTCTTCTCTGAGTGAGGCTCCCGTCCTCGTGGGGAACACGGGCACTGGGCACCCCGCTCACCCAGGGCGCGGCTGCTGCTGCTGCAGGGCTGTGGTGGGGGGTGGAGGCCTGCAGGCAAGGCCGGAGGACGTAGGAGGCCAGCGGGAAGCGGCGGGGAATACGCAGGAAGTGTGAGCACTTCTGCAGCGGCTGGAATCCAGGATATTTTATGGCTCATTTTAAGCCACTGTAAAAGCGCTAAGCACTAACGTGCTGTCTTACCACTGACATTGTAACATGACGTCAGTTCCTGGCGAAATCCTACGCAGAGCATGTGTGGTGCTCTCATTCATATTGCTTACGTGTCATCGATGCAGAACGTGACCCCTGTGTATTGGTTTTGATCTCTAGCAGGCAACTAATGTCGCTGTGTTGGTTGTTGAGATCCTTAGATGCTGGCGGCTCCCTGTTCCTTATGCGCAAAGAGAAGCACAAATTTGTCCAGTGGGTATGCTTTCTCTACCTAAATTAAAAATATAATTTATTCATTTATTTTTATCTAAATATAGAAAAGCCACGTGCTATAGGCTCTGAAGCCAGCCTACCGTTTGTTTCGTGGCTGCTCAATTTAACTTCCCCGTGTGATTATAGAATCTTCTGAACTACTGCGCAGACACGGCTTGTGGGTCCCAGCAACTTTGGGGTCGGATCCTTGGGACGGCAGTCAGCAGTGAGACTTGGCCGTGACCCCTCCCAACAGTCTCCTGGAGGCACACGTAGCATTTAGCGTTGGCAGCGGTGGTCAGCGTGAGGCATCGGCGGGGGCCGGACCCCTGCATTTGCCAGGCCGTCCGGGCCGTTGGAAGGAAGCAGGCCCTCAGCTTCTGGTTCCCGCCGGGCCCCCTGAGCAGCACTGTTCTCGTTGGACGTTGTGGCCGCTCGGCACAGACAGGTCACGTTTGTGCGGTTTTTCCTGACCGCCGACGGGACGCACCTATTTGTGCCGCGTGAAGGCACAGAAGCTCAGGTGTGGAGCCTCATCGGGGTGGGGGTTGGAAAGTCCGAGCGGCTCTTGTCTTCCCTGCTGTTCCCCCGCGCCTCTGCGTGTGCGCTGATGACCGTCCTCGGCAGCCCCTGCTGGCCCGGTGGTCTGCTCCCCGCCTGTCTGCCTCACAACGTCACACATGCAGGCTGTGGCGCCAGGGCCGCCCCGTCACCCCTTCTGCACCGGCCCACCTCTCTGGACGCATGTGATGTGGTGCTCGAGGGGCGGCTGGGCCAGGGCAGGAGGGGCAGGCAGCCCCACGGGACCCACGTGACGTGAGGGACGGGGAGGGCGGTGCCCGCATCGGCCTCAGTAGGGACGGCCTGGCCTGCGCAGTGCGGACTGAGGCCGACGGCTCCGGCCGGGGCTGAGGGCGGCTGCCCTCCTGGGACGCCTGGGTTAGGAAGGCAGCGGGTCGAGGCCGGCGGGGCGCCGGGCCGGGGCTTGGCTTGGTGAGCGGGACGAGCTGTGTGATGACAGCACGGCCAGGTTCGTGCCAGCGGGTGCGGGGACAAGAGGGAGACGGGCGGTGGGGCTGGGAGTGACGAGGGGCAGCGTGGGGACTGGGGTCCCGGACGGGACGGGACCAGTCTGCGCCTCCCGCCTGCGCACACACCCGTTTCGGTTCCTGCCTCGTGTCCACGTCCTCCCAGCTGAGATGACACGGGCGTCATTTCCCGTCTCCGAAGCTGCTGTGAGGTCCCGTATGACTCTGACGTCACTGTGCGCTGGGAACAGCCGGCTCACTGATCTGTAACGTTTGCCAGTTTCCACGGTGTGAATACCGTCCCCGTGGCCACTTCCGGGGCTGCTGTGAGGTCAGTGAGCACAGATTCGGGACAAGGCGTGCAGGAGGTGACATCTTGTGGCCCTGCCACAACCAGACACGACGGGTGTGGACACAGCGCAAACAACAGTACGTAGTTAGGGGGCAGTGAGTTTTGAGTGTTTATTGTCTTTAGTTTTGATGGGACTTATTTAGTTGTGAGTCGCTGTTATTTGACTTGTATTAACAACTAGGTTTGACAGTCGGTGTTCAAACTTGCCTGAAAACCATCAGCTCAAGGGCCGTGTGGGCCCTGGAGGCCGTGTCCCGCGCGTGGGGTGTGGCGGTTACGGAACTGAGAGCCAGGTGGGTCCTCCCCCGGCCGAGGGCTCCTGGAAGGCAGGAGTGACCTGCACGTCTCCCAGCTCACACCTGCACGCTCCTGCGGACCCTCAAATGTGCCAGCTCTCTGAGTTGGAACACTTTCTCCGCGTTTCTGCAGGCAGAGTCCTTATCTGGAAGGTTACCAAAGCCCTAGGTGTGATTTCGTTTCTCACGGACAGAAAACAGACGCACGCACACATACCAGGCGGCCCCTTCGTGGAGCCTCAGCACAAACCATGTGCGTTGTGGACGCAGGCCACGCGCTGACCTGTGCTCCCCCTCAGACCTGGCCGTGTCGCTCGTGCCTTGGTGCTGACCCTGGACTTGTTCGCGGGGCCACGCGGCCGCGGCCGCACCGCAGGGTGTGGTCTTCCTCCATCGTCGCCGCCCTCCTCGGCCCTGTGCACAGGGGCGCCGGCAAGCGCTGTCTAGTGAGAACCACGCGTGCGCCTCGCTGTGCAGCGTCGGCCCCTGGAGCTGGGGCCTTCGGTGCAGAAGGCAGTGGTTCCTGCGGTGTCTGTGGGGGAGACGGGGACAGACCCGGAGACACAGGCACGGGGAGAGCAGAGGGGAAGAGAAGACGGGGCCGGGGGCAGTAGGGAGGTGGGTGAGGGCTTGGAGGGGAGAATGAGTAAGGGGCGGCCCTGGGTGCCCCTCGGTGGTCCTGCCACCAGACGGGGGGCCAGAGCTCAGTGCACGGAGAGGGGCTGCCCATGGGGCTGGGGCCCACCTGGCTCCGGCCAGCCCTTCCCGACTCCGCTCAGGGACGACAGCTGGCCTTCCAGGCTGCCCAGGGCCGTGGCAGTCAGTGTCCCCACACATGCACACAGGGTACTGCGTGACCCCCTGCAGGGATGCAAGTGGGCCTTGTCTTTCCAGAAGATGTTATTAGAAAGTGGCTCCGGAGCAGGTGCGCCCACAGCAACCCTGCTTGGTGTTGTTTCCCGCGGGCAGTTCGCCGTTGGCAACGCTTAAGGGCCCACAGACAACGGAGTCACATGTCTGCAGTGCGAGTGCACTTCCTTCTTCCAGGGAGTCAGAGGGTTAGTTTCGAACCCCAACGTGATCTTCGGGCGGCCGGACGGTTTCCGTTGGGTGAAAACTGCCCCTTTCTTCCTGCTTCATGAATAGATGGGATTATTACCGAGGAGGAAATCATTTTCTTCTGAAAGATGAGCGGCTTGACAAGTCGGGGCTGTTAGTGTGATGCAGAAATCAGTGCTTTGATGCACTGTCACAGGCTGTCCTGTGGCCTCTGCTGGCCAGGCAGTCACGGCCAGGGATGCAAATGGCCCCACGTCTCCTGCAGCCATTTGGCAATTCCCCGGGAGAATCCGGCTTTGCCACTGAGCCTGAGAAGTCTGGGAGGGGGGCAGGGACGCTGTGTGCGGGGCCTGCGGTGGCCTGGGGCGGGCCTGCTTCCCCGGCCCACAGGCGGTGGCCTGTCCTCTCCCTCGGCCTCCCGGGAGACACACCGCACGTCCTGGTGAGGCAGGCGGCTGGCCGGTTGGCAAACACCTGCGGAGCAGTGGCCGCGCCCAGCCCCGTGCCTGGTGCCGTTTGAGTGGCCGATGGGCAGACAGTCCCAGGTCACTGGTATCTGCCTCCCGGGCGCCACACGGGGAGGGTGCACCTTCCCCGGGCCCTGTGGGGACACCTGCTGCCCCCAGCTTCCTCCGGGTCCCCCGTGGTGGTGACAGTAGTGGCCCCGTCGCTTGCACCTGCTCTGGCTCCCCTCGGGCCTCTGCGTCACCCCCACCCCTCAGCCTCACTCTCCTGTGTCCTGCGAGTTCCGACCCCAGGGCCTTCCAGGACTCGGGGACAGCACTGTGGCTGCTCGCCCCCAGACCCCGCCTACAGAGAACTCACTATTTTTACTTAGTTTACAGATTACCGATTGACGAGCATAACCAGGTGTCCAGGAGACGCTCGGAAGCTCCCGTCACAGCAGCCTCACTGTTGTGGTCACCATCAGGGCGACGTCGGGACAGCTCACGGCTGTCTGCGGCAAACTCTCGCTGTAGTTTCCTCCCTGCCCTTGCCAGGCACCCTGGGATGGCTTCCACACCCAAGTGACACGAGGGCTCCCCGGTGGGGATGGCGTCTAGGCGCACGGGACGGGGGTGGTGGGGTCGTGAGGGGGCTCTCCCTGAGGACAGGGCGGCCGTTTGTAAATCCCTCTTCCTCCTGCTGGTTTCCCAGCCAGAACCTTCAAGGGGTGACTTTCGAAGTTCCTTCTAACAAGAGACTCTCTCCTGGCTTGGGTGGGGGACTTCCACCCGGCTGGCACCACAGGCCCGTCACGCTCAGGGAGCAGTTAGATCTGATGGGGGACCCACACACTGAGAGTCAAGAAGGCCCAGGGTGGGGGCCCTGGAGAGCCGTGGGGCCCGCGAGGTGGGCCGGCTGCCCGGGCGCGGGGTGGCCCCCAGGGCCGCGCTCAGCAGAGGCGGGCCTGGAAAGCTCTGGCTGCCTCCCGACGGCCGCGGGAGCCGGCCCGGGGGGAGCTGGGCCGCTGTGACCAGACCCGAGCCCGGGGCTTCTGTGTGAGTGCCTGCAGCTGCGGGCCCTCGCTTGCACACGCGCGTGCGGCCCAGAGTGAGGCCCGGGAAAGAGGCGGAGGGACGAGGCCCCTGCTCCCCCAGGATGCCTTCTCTGTTCCACCCTCACTCAGTCCCTGCCAGGCCACAGCCACGCGGGTGGAGGCGAGCAAGGGGCCCGTTACCTGGCGATCTTGTCGGTGCAGGACATGGTGACCAGCTGCTCACCCAGCAGGACGCCGTCCCACGTCTGCACGGCGCTGGGTCCGCGCACGGGGACGGTGCCTTCCCCAGACTCGATCTTCGTGCGCAGATGTCCACGGAGCTTCCTGACAATGTGCTTGCTGCTGTTCACTAGGAGGGAAGAGGCGGCCGTGAGAGGCTGGGACCCTGTTTGTGCAGAAGGAGTCCCCACCTGGGATGGTGTGGAGGAGGGGGCCCTGGTGCCGTGGACACCTGCCAGGCTGGGGAAGCACAGGTGAGCACGGTGGGGGGCGGGGGGGGGAGGGCGTGCCTGCTGTAGAGCTGGGCTCCAGGGTGCCACCTGTGGACCACATCAGCCGACTTCCCATAAAGGGCCACACAGCAAGCATCAGAGGCTCTGTGGCCATTTGGCCTCCGTCCGGCCACTCGCTGTGCTGTCACAGCACAGACAGGTCAGCAAATGAGTGTGGCTGCGTTCCACCTTACGGACGCTGAAATTTGAGTTCCACGTAACCTTCACGTTTTGTGAGATTAATTAGTCTTTTCACCTTTCTCGGCCATGCACGAATGTGAAAACATGCTTCATTCACAGGCCACACAGAAAGGCAGGGGTGGGATCTGGCCTGGGGGCTGGGTTCCGTAGGTCCCACCCCAGATTTTGACACTACCTGTCGTTTCCTGGTTCCGTCACCTTGGAAAAGTTACTCGTGACCACTGTGACATGGTTATTGCATATTAAACGAGGGCGAATAATGGTGGCTGCCTCCCGGGCTGTGGGGATGGATGACATAGGGCGTGGACAGGCCAGTGGGGCGTCCACTGTCACCAGGGCCTCTATGCGGGACGATAGATGGAGCCTATGGACAGGTCCCTGTGGGTCCCTCATGCCTTCGTTTCATATTTTCCTCCTTTCCTCTCTGGAGCCCCCTTCACACACACACACACACATGCACACATGCACGCACACACACACACACACCCCGCACCCCATAGTCCGCAGTCATTTGGAGCACTAGCAGGAACAAGGGGAAGACTGTCTTTATCTTTCTTTAAAAACGTTCTGCACATTAAGTGTGGATTATATTGGAATAAGGAAATGGTTAACTGCTTTGCATACAAATGATATAGCAGTTATTCCACATTTACATACATATGGTGACATGGATGGATACTAAAGATACTTCCTTTAAAAATGTTCTATTTAAGTTTTGAAGTCTTGGAAATAGGATTTGTCTCTTATTTATCATTACCTAAGGCATCAAATAATTAAAAAAAATGTGGATTTACATGAGCACCTTCTTTTATAGATCTCAAAGTAATTTCCAATCTATTTTCTCATTGTTTGGAGGAAATGAAGTTCTTTGACTACATTTCCATCGTACCTCAGGTCCATGTCTTAGGAAGAAAGATTGCTGTACTCCTCGGAGAAAGTAAACTTTTAAGAGGTTTCAGATTGCTTTTTGGCCCTCACCAACCAGGCACTTGATGAGATCCAATTTTGACTGATCTGTAACATCCACAGAAGGAAGAATCAAGATGAGAGACGGAGCCTGGGATGCCCACGGCGGTGACGGTGATGGTGCAAGTCTCTGTAGCTTTCAGCGGTTCTAGGATGATGACAGTGACTGTGGTGGGGATGGTGATGATCATCATGGCGATGATGGTGATGATGATGGTGGTGGCGGTGACGATGATGATGATTGGTGGCGATGCTGGTGGTCATGATGATGGTGATAACGATGGTGATGATGGTGACAGAGATGGTGATGGTGATGGTATGGTGGTGATGGTGATGATATTGGTGATGATGATGATGGTGATAATGGAGATGCGGATAGTGGTGGTGATGGTGATGATGGTGGTGAGTTGATGAGGGTGATGGTGATGATGGTGACGATGTAGAAGATGATATAATGACAAAGATGATGGCAGTAATGGTGATGATGATAAAATGAACAGCAAATTGTTCATGTGACTCAAGACTCTCGAGCAAACGTTAGCTCTGGCCTGACTCCTTACGCTCCCCCGGTGGGGTCTTACTTGCCTCACTGACGTGCTGTGGCAGGCAGCACAGGAGAGGGGAACGGCTCGGTTCCCGCACTTCACCAGCGTCACAGAACCTGTGATCCTCTACGGAGGATATTTTCTCTTTGTATTGATTCCAGCGTCCATGTCATTGTCTCAGTGCTCCAGCTGTTGTGTCATTGTTCAGACTTTGGAAGCTGCCTGTTACATTGTAAGCCTTTTCTAAATTCTTACCCTCTGCTTCTGCACGACTAACTTTCCGCAAGCAGCCTTTACAGTCAGTTAATGCCCTGATGACAGGGAGTTCTGGCTTGAGTCAACATCTGGTTTGTAGGAGTTAATTCAAAGATCTCAGGTGGATTAATTTTGCCTGGAGAGCCAGGTGCATGAGGCGCTCCTGAAAAGTGTTTCTTTTTGGCGATGCTGCGTCTTAGGCTGCCTTCCTCGGTGTGCTCCCTGATGAGCGTGCTCTGTCCTGGGGGTGGGGGCTCCGAGCGCTTGTGAGCCCACTTCCTCCGGCTCTTTCTCGCCTGATTGTGAGCGGGGAGGGAGCTAACACTGTCACTTGCAGCAGAACAGAACAGCAGAGGCTGCAGGGACGGGATCTGCGTGGGCTGCGGTGTAGTGCACCCAGGAGACCCTGGGGGGACGCAGTGCTGAGACCCTGCCCGCCGTCCTCAGGCTCTTCATTAGTGTTTAGCAATCTCCAACCCTCACCTGTGAAGGGTTGTCAGGATAAAGTAAGGATGGTCGTGTGCTTCATAGGGATTTTGAGTGAGTGTTTTATTTTTAGGAGAGAATCGGAAGGAAGTGGAGGTCAATGGCAATTGAAGGAGCCCACTCAGGGAGCACAGCTGCATCCAAAGAGTGACACGTTGCTGCCACAATGCCGTTGGCAGAAAGAGAGCCGGAAATGGGGGAGAAAGGGATAGGAACGGAAGACGGTATTTGTAAGCAACAGATTAACTTTTTATTTCTAAACCATCTTCAAAGGGTGTGCGTGTTCCAGAAGGTACACCTGCGATGAGGTCCTGTAGTTACTGTAATAGTATCTGCACATCCATCGTGTGGGCACGCGCTGTCCTTGGTCTTACGTGACGCAGTGGCGATCGTGACGGTGGTCAGTCCTGAGGCCTCCTGAATGCATTGCTTCTGCGGTGCGCTGATAGCGTCCTATGTTGCACGTGTCTGTGACTCGGGGCAGAAACCCGAAGACGGGGCTTTCGGGAATGTGCTTTAGACTTCCCGACTTTGTATGTGATTTTGGTCTAATCTCTTGAACTCCCCTAACGTACAATGAATGGAGCAGGCTTAGAACATACTGGCACTTAGTACGTGCTCATGAGATGTGACACAGTCGTGTCTTTGCATGGCATTCGGGGGAAGATGGAGGGTAGGATTTACGTGGTTAAATCTTGGAAAATGGCAGTAAGAACAGTAATTGAAAAGATGCGCCGTGAAAGGCATCACGTTTAAAGACTCCGGCGGGGAAGAAGTATGATCTGTCTAGATGAATATTTTTGAGGAAAATAGAAAACTGGGGAATTTAGAGTTTCTTGAGCCGCAGGTGTCCGAGGGAGGTGATGCTGCTTCACATCACTGGGCTCCGTGTTATGTGAGTCATGGCCTGGGCCTTAGGGACCTCAGGGTCGGGGAAGTCATGGGCCCTTAGAGCCCCGAGCCCTGAGCCAACAGGGCCAGGCCTCCCAGTGGACGGCCGCCATCTCTCTGTGGCGCGCTCGGAAACGCGAGGTCAGATTCGGTTCTCCGCTGGGCTTCTCAGTAGGCGACACCAGCTTTCTGGTTGTCTAGACCTCCCTCCAGAACTTTCCTGCTAGCCCGCTCTCTTTGGAGGAAGGGGAACAACGTCGGCAGCTGTGTCCAGAACTTGCTCTCAGACCCAGTCTGTCACAGGCGCGGTGACGGCTCTGACACACTGCACACCTGCCGAGAGTGTGCGTGTTCATGCGGGCGTCCCCGGGTGTGTGGGTGTGGGAGGAGAGCCTGGTGCACTGGGGCTGTGCAGACGGGCACCCCTGCTCCCTGCCGAGCAGAGGAGGCTCAGGACGTGGCGGGGACGTGGCGGGTGGCAGGCAGGGGGGTGCGGAGGGCCTGGCGAGGTCTCGGTCCAGTGCTGGGGTTCCTGGGCGCTGGGTGGACCTGGCATGTCTGCGTCCGTGCACCTTTGGGGCTGCGACCCCGGAGCCCCGTGTAGGAGCAGGGGGCCGGGTGGGTCTCCCCAGGGGTACCTGCTGGCGGTGGAGGTGCTGGCCACGGAGTGGACGGTCCCACCGGCCTGCACGTCCGTCAGGCCGCGTCACCACCAGGCCCCTGGCAGGAGCCCCTGGGAGCAGAGACCCGGTCGCCTGCACCCCTTGCCCGCCCTCCTCCCGAAGCAGAGGACTGCACTGGGTGATCACTGCAGGTTCCCTGGGGGGCCCTTCCGCGTGGAGGGCAGCCGGGGCCGGGGCCGGAGAGGGCTGTGCCCAGGGTGAGGGGAGGCGGTGTGCCGCTCCGGCTGGGAGTCTGTGTACGGAAGCACCGAGACCCCCCCCTCCTCGGTGGTCCCCTGGGGGGGACATGCCAGAGGCCGCAGTCTGAATAACCCCGAGCAGCAGCTCACCTCTGCCTGGCGCATCTGCGGTAAAAATGCGAGGACGATGCTTTATTTTCTTCCCTAGCAGCACCTGCCACTTCTTAAAAGCATGACAAAATAAAAGATATCTGTGTCAGGAAGTGAGCCCCAGGGTGCCTCTGAGGATGTATCTGTTTGTTTTTCTGAACCGCTGGCTTTGCAAGCGGGAGCGGGGGGCTGGGGAGCTGTGGAGGTGCCGGGCGCAGGCAGGCGGGGACGCGGGGTCTCAGACCGTCCCCGATCGGCCATCCCAGTCTCAGGAGGAGGCTGGTAAGTTAGGCAAATGAGGGCTGGCCCCGAACGTTCTGCCAGACGTCTCCTCCCAGGCTTCAGGGCCGCTGGGTCCTCAAGATGGCGCCAGCCGTGGGGCACAAGTGGGAGGTGGCTCTGAGCAGCGGTGTGATGGGGCGCAGCGGTGGTTTCGTGCAGGGAGCCCGTCCCCTGTAGATCTAGCTCGATGAACCCTCCAGGAAAAATGAGTCCGTTCCATATTGATTCTCTTCCTTTCTCTGGGATGCGTGACAGTGAAGGGTCCCTGCTCTACCTCTGAGGGGGGTGCGCCTGCTGTCACCCGCCAGCTCCCGGGGGAAGCTCCCTGAAAGGCCCCTGCATTTAGGGGGCTCCCTTCCCCTGACTTGGTTGCATTTGCTTCCATAGGGCGTGGCTCTGGGCTGGATGTGCATGTCCCTCACCAACTCTTGTGTTGAAGCCCCAGCCCCAAGGGGACGGAGTCAGGGGGAAGGGCTTCTGGGGGTGATGAGGCCATGAGGCCCCCTGATGGGATCACTGCCCTGGAGAGGGAGACCTGCAGAGCCCCCTCACTTCCCCGCCATGTGAGGACACAGCGGCGACCCGGACACCGGGTCCCCCGTCCCCGTCCCCAGAGTGTGGGCAGCAAATGCCTGTTGTTTCCAGGCCACCCAGCTGTGCTGTTGGGGGAGACAGGGGTGACACCGTTACTCAGAGCCTCACTACAGGGACCCCTCGACCACTCTCCAGAGGGGCGAGCCAGGGTCCTGGAGCAAAGTGGGCAGAAAGGAGAACGGATCTTTCTGCCCCAGGCTGCAATCTGTGTTGGAGAACTAGGTTAAGTTAAGTACAAGTAGGGTTTCTCGAAAGTGCTCTTTCCCTGCACCTTCCTTATCTCAGCAAAGCCTGGAGCAGCGGGTGTTCAGAAAGTGCTTCTCTGTCCTTCCACTGGTAATTAGAACACAAACGCAGCCTTCCGTGGGGGGAAATCAGACGCCAAAAATAACCCTTCCCTACGCGCCTCGACTGAAGGTTTCCCGGGATGAGTCAGCCTCTTTTTGGGACCAGATCCCTCATACAGGCGTGTAATTTCAGGGCCTGCCTCAGACGGTCTGCCTGGTGCTGCTTGGGCGGGGTCTGCGTGTGCATGTAGAGGCACGTGCACGCACGGTATGTGTTGCTCACGCGCATGATGTCAGGAATAGAATTTACCGGCCCTCTGCAGCAGCTGAGCACTTTCCCCGAGATGCTGGTGTCCTCAGACCCACACACGGGAGGCCGGCTGTGTCCCCAGGCTCTGGAGCCCAGCGCCCCCTCTGCTGGGTGGACCCCGTCTGTCCGCACCTGCTCTGACCGAACGCCCAGGAGGGCAGGTCCTTCCAGGCTCACGCGGGGGTTAGTTACCCGGGGGCGCCACCCGCCACTGGCTTAGTCATACGTAAATAAGTACACTCAGCATTATTCTCTGCAAAGCTGCAAACAGAGGTGAGCAAAGGCTCCTGGACCTGCTCACACTCTGCGTGATTCTCGCCCCGTCTCCCCCCTCCCTTGTGCAGAACAGGGCAGGAGCCGCTGATCCACCGAAAGGAGGCAGAGAACCACGGCAACCAGAGCTACTTTTAGCTTCCCAGCCGCCCTGCTCTCGGTGATCTGGGCGGTTCACACTCGGGTTGGGGGCCACGGGGGCAGCCGGGCCACGCGAGCGAGCACGCTGAGCGCGGGCGGCGGAGGAGGGGGCTGTGCCTTACGGTCGGCCGTGATCTCGTAGGGCGAGTGCAGCCTGGCATCTCCGCACGGGGACGTGCTCACGTACAGATGGAACAGCACGTTGTCCCGCAGCCGGTAGCCGCCGTCCTGGGACCGCTGGAATATCGAGTGCTCCGAGTCCTCCCGCCGCTGGCTAGGGTCAGAGAGAGGGTCCCGTCACCCCCAGGAACCAACCGGAAGGGCGCCCGTCGGGCCGACGCCTTTGCGCGGTTTGTGTCTCATTTCCCCGCGTTGCCCGCGTTAGGACCGCGTCTAGACGGGCGGCAGTGAGCGGGGAGGTGGACCCGGCGACGGCAGCTCTGCTCGGCGCCCCCAGCCCTGTCCCCCAGCGAACACTGCTCATCTGCTACAGACGCCCCCCCCCCCCCTTACCGTCCTCATCCTGGGACTCCCGGTCTGTGCGGGAAGAACACGGGGGGAAGGCTTGGCCTCCAGCCCCTGGGGGGGCCCGCTTTGCTCCTGCTGCCCCCACCCCGACCCAGAGGGGTGCCCCAGCCCCCCCAGCCTGCCCGGGCACAGGCCTCTGCCCTCGGCAGTGCCTGCGCCCTCGCTGATTTCACACACTGGCCCCGAGGTCACTTGGGTGTCACAGTGGATGTCCTCTCCCAGGAACTGCGAAGCGCCACCAGCCCGTCCACTTCCCTGCCTCTGCTCCCCGGCTCCCCGCGGCCAGCCTGGCAGAGGTGGGCCTGGTCCCGCGAGGTGGGTGTTTAGGAGAGAAAGCCGTCCCCAGTGCCCCCGGCGGGCCCACAACTGCCCTAGGCCCGCGCTGGGCTGCTGCTGGCCGCGGCTCACATGTGGGTCCCTGGGCATCGCTTTGCCAGATGCGCGGGCCTCCCCTCCCCTCCCCCGCCTGCCCAGTGCCGGTGGCATGCACACCCGTGGCCAGTGTATGCCGGGCGCACTGCTCCGCAGGGTGTGGGGACAGCTGAGGACCTGGTGAGGAGTCGTTTCTGGGGAAGGCATGGCGGTCGTTACTGTGAGCTGTGAGCGAAGAGCTCGGTGCACTGGGGTCCAGAGCGCCATGCGCCCACACGCACCTGTGGGTGCCACCCATTCAGCACGCTGTGTAGACGGACGCTGGCACGGACGCCGGGGCACCTTGCTCTGGGTCTCGGTGGCCCCTTCCTTGGGATCCCCTTAAACCATGCTTGTGGTGGGGAGGCTAAACTGCCATGGTCCCTGGGGACAAGGTCTGGAAAGTGGAACCCACTGGGGACCGCGGGGCACGGGAGACTCGGGCCAGGCTCACAGCTGCTGGCCGGGCACAGGGAGGCTGGCCTGGGGCCTGTCCCATGGGCCTTCCGGTCTGTTCCCAGGAAGGGAGAGAAGTGGGGGGCTGTCTCCAGTCCCCAGAGATCGGAGTTCCCTGAACAAGGTGCTGACAGGCTGGAGGGAGGCTCTTGGCTCCCCTGGCACTTTCTGCGGGGTCATGGGCCCTAGGGGAGGGGACACTCGATGTCAGATCGAGCACAGCTGTCGATGCTCTGGGCACCGTCCGTGCTGTCCGCACCCTCCCAGCCCCTAGTGGCCCAGGGTCTCGGGGTGACCGTCTTCTGGGACAGTGGGCTCCCTCGTTGGGGTTTCTTTCTTTCGAAAACATAAGGCTGGTTCTGGGTGAACACGTGGAAGAACGTGGCAGCGGGAGGAACGTAGCCCCACTTAACCCCAGAAAAGAGGGGTCAAGGCCGCGGTGGGCGGCCTGTCCCTTCGGGATCCGCGGCACCCTCCCAGCTTTGTGTGAGGGCCTGAGCAGTAGCCGGGAAGCCCCTCGGTGAGTTCAGGTACGTGTGTCTGGCCTCAGGAGGGCACCTCTCTGGCTGCCCACGGCCGGGTTCGGGGGGCACTAGTCCTGCGGAAACACTGCCCTTTGGTGACCGAGTTGCTAGAGGCTGAAGTTCATGTCCTCCAAATATGTTGGAGTCCTGCACCCCGGGGTGTTGGCGTCAGGGCGTGGGGCCTCTGGGAGGGGAGGAGGCCCTGAAGGGCCCCACGATGGGATGAAGGAGACCCCAGGGCGCCCCCTCGTCCCTTCCCCACGTGAGGAGGACACAGGAGACGCTGTCTGTGACCCAGGAGGCAGGGTCTCATCAGATACCAGGCCAGGCGCCCCTGGATCCTGGGCGTCCAGCCCCCAGAGCTGTGAGCAATCAGCAGCTGAGGCTCGAGCTCCTCGCTTGTGTTGTGTGGCGGCCGCTTGGGACTCAACAGTCCCCGTTACTGGTGCGATGGGCGTGTTACCAGGTGTGATCGTACGTGTGGGCGTGTGGGGCATGTACACCCCACAGACCATCCGCTGCAGTCCCCGGGGGGCGAGCGGGACCCAGGATGGAGGCCAGAGGAGGAGGGGGAGGCCTGGGGTTCCAGCCTGGCCAGCGGCAGCCGTCGCACCGTCTGGGTCACACCGTGCTGTGCGCGGATGGCTGTCCACACGGGCGGGGAGTCTGCAGGTGGGGACAGCCTGTCCCTGGGTCGCCGCTCACCTGAGGTGCAGCTCCAGCTGTGCGTACAGGAAGTGGACCAGCGCCCTCCGGGCCACGATCTCTGCGTGGCAGTCATTGACCACCAGCCCCTGATCATTGATGTGCTCCCCGCTGATGCACTTGGTGCCCGAGGACAGGACGATGACCTGCGCCTGCCTGACGTCCAAGCCTGGGGGACAGAGAGGGTGTCAGACCCCTGTCAGCCCCCCCACGCAGGACCGAGCCTGCCCTCCCCTCATGGGACCCTGACGTCCAAGCCTGGAAGCACCCTGTGGACTGGCACTGCACTGTGGGCCGGGTCGGGGGCCTCACTTAACGACAGGTGCCTGGGGGGCCTCGAGCCCAGAGCCAGGTGGGCCCCAGACCCACGGGGTCCCTGAGTGTCCACTGTTGATTCTGGATGGACGCGGAGGGTGTGTGAAGTAGGGCCCAGCCGTGGTGGTGTGACAGACACGGTGCCGTGACCTGCCACCGGACCAGCGACACAGGAGCACCCCCAGCGCCCGCCTGGCGGGCGGAGATTGGGAGGCCTGCTGGCGTCCAGGAGGCTTGATGCTGAGAGGGCCGAGCTCAGAGCCCTTGGCCTGGCTGCAAGGTAATTACCCAGACTAACGCCCAGAAACCCGCCACCCCCTCCCCCGTCCTGCAGGTGGGAATTGCATCTTCACAGAAAGATCGGATGACGGCAGCGCGTTGTGTACAGTACAGGGGTGGAGGCGCGAGCCCAGTGGGGACGCCCTGAGAGCAGGCCCTGGGCTGGCCCCCATCCACAAACGCTGACCCAGAGAGACCCGACAGGCCTGCCTCACCTCCCCCCGTGGGGCCAGCCGTCTCTCAGGGCCGCGGGAACCAAGGGGAGGGGCGGACCCGGCTGCTGGGTCCCCTGAGTGCACCTGTCCCCATGCCACTCAGCGCAGGCCCTCCTCCCCTGAGCACCCGTCTCCCCGGAGCGCCCGTCCCCAGGCCACCCAGTGTGAGGCCCTCCTCCCTTTTGCCCTGGAGCTGGAGCACGTGTCCTACTCGGCAAGTCGAGGCCCAGGGCCTACAGGACATGCACACGCTTGTGTCACACGCTCAGCACTCTGGACCCTGAGGCATTGGTGACAGAATTGCATGTCAGGGCTGGGGACCTGGGGGGGCTGGTGGAGCCGCCCCCTCCCGGGCCCAGCATAGATGTGGGAGCCCCCTGGCCCCGACCTCGGTTCACTACTGCATTTCAGGAGCAATGTCGATGCTGCGGATTCTGCTTCCGGAACTTGAGGGCAGTGTACGAGGCCACGCACCACAGACAGTAGTGAAAATGCGTGAGTTTTCTGATTGGACACCACCAGACTGTTTTCCCCAAAGAGCTCAGCGCAGACAGGGTCGGGTGAAGAGGCTCCATCCCAGCCCCCAAGGGTGCGGGAGGCCTGCAGGTGCCCAGAAGGCGCCCATCCCCCGCCCCTCCCCAGGCCAAGGCCCTGGGCAGATTTCCACGGGTCTGAGGGGGGGCCTGGCCTCTGTTGGTGACCACCGTATGTGACACACAGAGAACATAACTTGCTGACTGCCCTGAATCATTACTGTTATGATTTTTAATGTTCTTTATATACGGTAAGAGCAGCCAGTGTGGGGGTCAGACACACAGATGGGGCGGTTGTGTGACTCTCTGAGCCCCAGTTCCTGGCCACCTAACCCGCAGTGGTCGCTGCTGCCGGGTTGTGCCCCTCGCCCCCTCCTGGCCTTGCAATCCCCTTTCTCCCTCTGGGAGCTGCTCTGAGGCCAGGAGCTGATGGGCATCCACACAGTGGAGGCTCCGTGCTGTAACGGACCACAGGCCCAGGAAGATGCCATTCTCTGCAGGCACGTGAAACAAAACCAAGAAACCTCAAGAAGGAGCCCAAACTCCTGTTTTAAAATGTGAGGTGGGTCACCTGCGTGGAGGGGAAGCCTGGAAGACCGCAGGCTGAGTTCATTGTCGTGACAGCAGCCAGGACGACAGCCTGCCCACACCGAGTCGGGGAGCCGGGGCGTGGAGGCGGCAGGGATAACCCCCCCCCCCCCCCCCCCCCGGTTCCTGCTGGGCCGTTCCAGGGAACTTTTACAATAAACCCTCGAGGAAACTGAGTGACCTCTGACCCAAACACCCTGTGAGCAAGCAGTGCTGGTGCCTGCTCTGTGTCTCCTGTGGCCGTGACCCGTGGGGAGGGGGAGGCCCTGTGGCCGTGACCCCTGCCCCCTGCGTCTCCTGCTCCTCGGCTGCCAGGATCTGTAATAAATGTTGTGACTCCCTCCTGGGCTGAAACTGCGCCTTCGATCAAAACAGGCCCGGGGCGTCCACTTCGCCGTCGTGGGTGCTCAGATGCCACGGGAACCACCCGCCGACCCCGTGCAGGCGGCCTGTGCCCCTGTCCAGCAGGTCACACGGCGCACGTTCCTGATTCAGTGGCGCACTGACCTGATGTGCTTACGGGTCCGCGTGTGTACAGCCGTATTTTCTCTTCATGTAGATGGTGAATTCCTCCAGGGAGCCACAATTTCCACAAAATGTTTCCAGAAGAGGGCTCCCCAGAGAGTCCACGTAATTGGATTGGTCCCCTGGGTTTTCCTGAGTTAGTAACAGATCCAATTTTCCAGGTGCTGCTTGGACGTTGGGAAAACGGTGTCGGGAAACCGTAAGCCAGGTGCACCTGCACCTGCCAAAAATGTCTGTGGCTCGTGGGTTCCTGAATTCTGTGCCGCGTGTTGTCACCAGGTACCCGACAGGTTAGCGGATGGTGGTACCTCCCCATTGAGCCCCTCGGAACTTAGCTCTGAAGCCCAGACGACATCCACTCATTCCTGCCCCACAGTGTGGGTCCTTCTTTTGAAATAAAACAGCAGAGGAGAAAAGAAAGATGTGCAGTGGGGGAAGGGGTCAGGGACCCTCCATGTATGTACAGGGGGGAGGGGGTCAGGGACCCTCCGTGTGTGTGTGCAGGGGGCAGGGGGTCAGGGACCCTCCATACCACCCAGCGGGTAGACGGGATGCAGCAGTGTTTCTTCCCGCCTGTCTGTTCCACTCCTCCTCCCTCCATCTCCTTTTCTGTGGCCCCAGGACTGCCCGGCGCCCCGGCCAGGGTGGCCCTCGCTGGCCCCTCCGTGTGAGATGCGGCTCTGTGGACATCTCAGGAAACCACTGGATGCTCACTTTCCTTATTTTGGCCGCAGAGTGAGCTGCGCTGCTCCGAGAAGAGGGAACACAGGATACAATTATGTGATTTCTTCCCCAGGTGAGCAAACCTTTGACAGCAGCCCTGATCGGTTGCTCCGGGGCCACTGCCTGCAGCGTCCTGGCCCTGGCTCGGGGCCCCCCGAGAGTCATTGATTAACAGGCCCTCGTCCTGGGGACGAGGCTGCAGCTGCTGGGGAGCCACAGTCCAGCGGACATGGTTTCGGGGGAGCCCGTGTGGACAGGCCAGCTGGACGGGGAGACGGGTTCGCACATTGCAGCTTACCTAAGGCAGGTATTTAGAGCGACGGAAGGTAACGTTTACGGGTGTTTCCTTACAGGTTTCCACCTTTGGGTGCTGGTGTCCGTGCCCAATAGCGTAGCAACGAGAACGGTTTGGGGCTTGTCCCCGTTTCGCTTGAGGTCTGATTGTCCTCCCTTGATTCTGTGGAAATTAGAGCCGTAGAAGCAGAAACTGCTGCTCCTTCGCCCTTTGTTAACCCTCACCCCCCTGGGCCCCAGGCAGTTTCGCGCCCCGCTTCTTCACCTCCTGTGCGCCGGCCCCGTGCGGCGTGACACAGTCCTACCCTTCCAAGGGTTTGTCGTGAAATGCCTATGAAATAAGATGCTGTGTGATAAATATCGCGCAAGTCTACGCCTTGAATGTCACGCAGGGACGGGGAAGGGACCTCTGTGCACGGGGTCCCTCCAAGCCGGGCTTCCCGGGCAGTGATTCACCCCGTTCTCTCAGAGGCTCTTGGAAGGCAGTCATGGAAACAGGAAGGATGAGGGGAGAAGCCGGGTAAAGAGAAGGTTTCACTTGAGTCTAGTCTCTGGCTGATCTGACAGAAAACCCTGGAACTTGCAGGTGCCACAGACGCCATGAGCTTGGGGGGCAGGTGCTGGGCTGTGGCCCTGTTGCAGTGACTGTTACTCTGAAGGGTGACGTAGGAATGGTCACAGAAGGCACAACCACCCTGACTTGTATAGATTGAACAGAAGAGGTGGTCAGAGACCCCCTCCCGCAAGGCACCAAACCCAGCTCGTTTTGTGCCAACCTTTAAATGGCAGGCAATTTCAGGCCTATTTAAGGAGTTCCAGAGCGTAGGAAGACAAGGAAAGCCTTCAAATGGTTTTTATCGTGAAATGCCTGTTGCTGATCTGTCCGCCCGACTGAGAATGTGCAGACAGAAAACTCCAGGTAGCCTCGGTTATAGGTACTGAAAATTCTAAATAAAATTCTAACCACCAAGCATCGGAGGAAAAGAGCAATGCAGTAATCACTACAAGGGGGTTATTCCAGAAATGCAAAAATGGATTCTGTTCAATTAAAACACAATTCAAAAATATGATTGTAATTACAGACACTGAGAAGGCATCTGACAAAATCTAACTACTTTTGATAAAAACTCAATAAAAAATAGATGGATTTTTCCAATGTGATTTTCCATATATATTACATATATATGCACATGTATGTTATAGACATATAGAAATACTCACATAAATTATAAAGAGATATATACACACATGCTATAGAGAAATGTATACACACATAGATGTTATAGAGAGATGCACACATATGTTACATAGAGATATATACACATACACACATGTTATACAGAGATGGATATATACACACATATATTTTAGAGATATATATACACACGTTATAGAGAAATGATATATACACACATAGGTTATAGAGAAAGGACACATATACATATGTTATAGAGAGATGGATATATACACATTATAGAGAGATGGATATATACACACATATAGGTTACAGGGAGATCTACACACATACACAGATGTATATAGACAGGTATACACCCAGGCACACACACATATAATATATATAGAGAGGTGTAGACACACGCATGCACACACATGGTGGGGAGGTTTATGCACACGCACCCTCCTCCAGCATCATGCTTGTTGGAGAAACGCTTGCTGGGTGCCCACTGTGCCCAGGAATACGGCGAGAATGCCCGTGGTGACTCCCTTACTTAACACTTGCTGCAGCTGTTAGCCAGCACAAGAGGAGGAGGAAATTGGAGAGACAGTAACAGGAACGGAGAAGTAATCTGTTTCTGTTGAACCGCTATGATTGTACATGTGGAAGTCCCTGGAGAATCCAGTTGGAATACGGCGAGAAATAATGAGAGTCAGAAAGGTGATAGGGTGCAAGTTAATATACAGAAATCAATAGCTTTCATCTGTACACACAACAGCGGGTGAGAGACTGTAAGGGACAAATGGCTCCGTTTACAGCAGCAAACAAGGTAACAGGAATAAGTTTAACAAGGAATGATCAAGACGAATAACCAATGAAGTAACACCCGGCCCCCCCCACCCCCCTGCCAACAAAACTTGAACAAGTGGATGTCCCACATTCTTGGACAGGAAGATCTGACGTCATGAATCCTCTCAAAAGGGATTGATGAGGTTAACGTGGTTCTGATAGGAAAAGCACTAGGGCTTTGTTTCTGACAAAGAAAATCAGGTTCAAAAGCATAGTTTTGTCCTGTTGTTTATATTTGAACCACACAAGTTGATTCTGGTGGGCAACCCAGGGAATTCTGGGAAAGAAACCATTAGGTGCACACAAAGCCTGGGTGACATCAAGCAGGGTATAAGGACTCAGTAACAGACTGCCATGGTTCTGATGCATGACGTCCCACAGGGGAGCAGAGCAGAGTCCAGAAACAGACCCCAAGCCATGCAGGAAGTTAGTGCAGGATACGGTGATAACCTCTCGAACCTCGGGGGGCAAAGGGCCACTATTCTGTTCGTGCTGTCTAGTGACTGAACAGCCATCTGAGAAACAAAATTGCATCTTCACCTTGCACAGCATACCAGGGCAAATTCCAGGCGGGTCAAAGCTTTAGGCACAAACGAAGACCTGCACATGGGTATTTCCAGATTATGATTCCATTCATAATCACCGAAGCTTGGAAGCAAGCCAGATGTTCTCTGTTAGTAGGTGATGCGGTCCGTGCAGACAACAGCACAGCACTGGAACAGCGTTGGGGTGGTGCCGTCCGTCTGGACAGCAGGACAGTATTCAGCACTAGAAATAAATGTGCTCTCCAACGACGAAGAGACAGGAGGAAACATGCGTGCTCACTACCAAGTGAAGGATGTAGGCAGGATGGCTCCACAGTGTGACTGCAGCCACGTGACACTCCAGGAGAGGCGGAAGTGTGAGACAGAGAAAGATGAGTGGTTTCCAGGGCTGTCGGGGAGCACGGGGTGAAGAGACGGAGCACAGAGGGCTCTTACGGCAGCAAGACTGGTCCGTGTGACACTGTGATGGTGGATCCGTGTTGTTACACGTTTGTCCAAACCCACAGAATGTACGACACCAAGAATGTAAACTGTGGACTTTGGTTATTAAGGAAAGAAAATGTAGGGGCCCCTGGCTGGTTTGGTTGGTAGAACGTGTGACTCTTGATCTTGAGGTCATGAGTCTAAGCCTCATGCTGGGTGTGGAGATTGCTTAAAAATTTAAAAAAATGTTAAAAAAAAGATGCAAATATGATAGAAGAAAACATGGGATAATCTTTTCACAAATTTGGCAGGTGAAAGACCTTTCTAATAATAATTAAAAGTCTCAAAGCAGTAAAAATTGCTAAATTCAAATGCATAAAATAATTCTCAATGGAAAATTTTCTTTAAAGTCCGTAAAAATTAAAAACTGGGGGAAAATACAATTTGTATCACAATTTATATCTAATATATAAAGAACTTTTGGGAAAAAAACCCCAATAGAATGAGAAAGGCTATATAAAAATAGTTCACAGAAAGAAAATATAAAGGACTCCTAAATATATGGAAAAGCATGCAGTCTCACTGATTAAAAGAGTACCACGTTAAAAATACAATGAGATGCAATTTTCATCCATCAGGTTGGTCAACATCTAAAAGTTTATTGATGTCCAGTTGGAAAGGCTGTGGGGTTGCCTGTGCCCTTGGAGCAGGGACAGGGAAATATATGGGAAGAGTGCGTTTGAAGGATGAACTCCCAAATGCACATACCCTTTGCCTCAGCAGCTCCGTTTCTGGGAATTTATGTGACCCGTTCAGCAGCCCGTGTGTGAAAGTGATGTGGGCACACAGCCACGTGGGGCAGCAGCACATCTTCTCAGGGGTCTAAGTGTCCAGCGGTAGGAGGGTACATTGTTGCGTGAAGGAGCAGTGATGTGATAGCTGTACCTGTTGCGCGCCCTTCCTCGCATCTGCATAAAGAAACTCTGGGAGGGTGCTGGTCATGGTCTGGGATTCTACCTGCTGTGCAGGCCGGCCCGTCAGCCCGTGACCGTTTCAGGAATGCCGGCTGGAGACATGGCATCCCCGGCTCAGAGACTCAGGGTGTCCCTGCAGCACAGCGCCGCAGCAGGCTCGTGCTCGCTGTGGCGCCCTGGCCCCAGTCTCGCGGGTGTGTGCGGGTCCCAGAGGAGGCTGCAGCCAGGCAGCTGGGGACGCTGCACTCTGTGAGGTCGCTGTCACGGTGATTCAGTGTGGTTCACTGTGAGCGGAAACCAGTGCACCAGCACTGTGTCCCAGAGGAAGACAGCAGAGAAAGTTCCGGGACCAGAGTACACGTGGCTTCCGGCTGCCCTTGTGCCGCCCTGGTTGGTGCCGCCCTGGCTGGTGCCGCCCTGGCTGGTGCCGGGAGGACTGGTCTGCTGACTTGCTGACATGGTCACCTCTCCGCACCAGGAGACGGGTCCCAGGATGTGGGAGGTGACGGGCTGGCCTGCTCTCTGGCTGGCCGCCATCTGACGTACTGAACATCCCCGTGGGTGGGCTCCTTTGCAGGGCACCCCTGCAGGACACGCCAACCTCAGGCGATCTTTGGGAATGTCCTTTCATTTATTTAACTGGGACTCAGCAATTCTTAGCCCATTCCAACCTTGAATGGAATTTTCACAACACAACCCCTAATTTTAGAGGAATATGATTACATTTCAGAGAATAAAATGGAAGGTAAGCATACCAACCAGCATCCAAGAAACAGATATCCAAACTATGGGTTTAGCCCACGTGCAGGCTGCCCAAGACTATGGTTTAGAAACGAGCTCTGACTCCGTTTCCTAGCACTGCACCCACCGAATGTCACGACCCTGACCGTAGGGTTTCCATAACCTCCCGTGGAGACAGCAGCCCCCCCCCCACCTCGAGGTAGGGCCTGGCCACTGGGAAGTGACCCCCAGCGGGAGCCGCACGGAGCCCTGCAGTGTCTGACCCACACAGGCTGCCGAGCACTTGCTCTTTCGCCTCTGTCCTCACTTTGTCAGACTCAATTGGTCTTTTCCTGCGAATCAGCTCCTTCCTCTTCTCAGTTTCTGTTTCTGTCCTTTAAATTTAAATTTCCTTTAATTAGTTTGAAATCAGGTGAATTTAAAACTTCCGGCTCAGGCACCTCTTGTCTGGGAGGGACATGGGTAAGACCGAAGGAAGCGTTTTCACTTTTGACAGAGACTTTTCTCCCACCAGGGTCACATCACGGTTCATGGCCGTCCCGCGGGGCTGTATTCTTTAAATATTGCAGACACACTGACGTGAGGAGGAAGGTAAGCTGTGCATACAAGCCTGTGTGCTGCCCTGGGATCGCAGTGCCGGGGTGGGGGACACAAAGCCGCGAGGCGCTGGCGGGCAGGATGTAACCTGGCTTTGGAGTCAGGTACCCATTTCTGCTCCTCACCTGAGACTTGGGTCAAGGGAGCTTGTCCGCTGTCTTGCGTGGAAAATGGGGATAAAACTAGTGCTGTCAAGTTCCTGAGGATGAAAGGAAATCGTGTCAAGTGTGTAAAGCGTGCCGTCGAATCCTGTAGAAATGCTGGGATTTTTAGCTATTAGGATCGCTAGTATCTGTTCCTCTCATCTGCAACCAGACTTTGTGACGCCTGCTGGTAGACATACGTTAGAGCCACGTGTTCTTTTATACTGACTGTAAAACATGTTCTTTGTCTGAGAAGAGGGCTTCCTTGGAGCAGCTGATAAACAGGGTGTGTTCATGGACATCGTAGAAATAAACCTGAGCTCGGCACCGGGCTGTAGGCGAGACTGGAATTTGGCTACCGATCCTCACTGATGGCTGCTGCCTCATAAGCCCACAGGTGTGTCTTACACACCCCAATCATTCATTCATTCACTCATTCATTAGAGAGATAACAGTTTAAGAGACTAAAGTCGAGGTTAGTTTTAATGCCTTGAAATATAAAACAGCGTGTGGTTTTCTTCCACCTGTGAAATCTTTGGAGGTAGTTTCCCGCCAGGTTGTGACGCCACCATGAGGAAAATGCACGGGGCGCCGGGGCTTGAGAGAGTGTGCGAACCCCACCTTCCTCCCTGTGTGTGTCTCCGTGGGCACGTCGGGCGAGAGGCGGGGACTCAGGTGCCTGGTGCTGGGTCAGCCGAGGCCTTGGTCAGCTGCCGCCCCTCCGCAGGTGGCTCCTCCTGCCCCCCACCATGAGCTCCTCCGGAGACAGGCTGGGCCCAGGTGACTTCAGCCAGTGAGGCCTCTTCTCTGCTGTCCGTTTTAAGGTGCATTCAGCATAAGCGTGTTAGCATCCATGCCACTCATGGCTCAGCAGTGAAATACATCCTGCGTTTTGCGGTTTAACCTCATGTCTCTGCCGGAGACTGAAGTCATGTCCCTCACGCTCCTCACCGTACAAGAGGGGGCCCTGCGCCTGGTGACAAGCCTGGACACCAGGTCCTTCCTCCCCGCTGGCTGCCTCCGAGCCTGTCAGCGGGGCCGGGGAGCGGCCCCCCCGAGGGCTTTGGGGCACTCGGTGTGATGGGAGGATGGGGCAAGGACCACTCACCTGGTGGCTGGCTCCGTGCCCCGCCGGAGCATGGTGCGACAGCCCAACGGCAGATTTCTTTCCCTCGTGTGGCCATTTTAGGTCCAGAGCAACACTCTGAACCAGCGGAGCACGCGTTCCATGTTGTTACTGGAGACATGCAGCGTTTCCCGGGAAGACAGGCCGGCCCACGGGGCCCGCACAGCTCTGACCTTCTGAATGGAGTTGTTCTGGGCTGTTTTCCCGAAGTTCTACCTCAGTGTTTTCTTCCCTGTCCCATCTTCAAGGGGCTGTGCATTTTGCCGGGCAGTCATAAACCCCGGGCATTTGTGAGCAATGGCAACTGCACGTCAGCTGAAACCAGACGCGTGTGTAAGGAGGGCAGGCCGGCAGCGCAGGGCTGGAGCGTAAACCTCTGAACACACTGGGGAAGTCTTCTTCTGGTTCTTTATTTAATAAGCTTAGAAGTCAGTCATTTTCAGGCAACGATCCAGTGTGTCAGCACCACGTCTCGTGCACGCATCTGAAGGGGCCCCCGTGTCTTCCCAGGGCTCAGGGAGAGGCACCTACCCTCTTGGTCTCCTTGTCTGTATTCTTAAAAGCCGTAATTAAGATTCCTGCCTTTCCCACTTCTCAGGGTTGTAGCAATTATCTTGATTAGTATATGCAAAAGTGCTATCAAAATTATAAATTTGCATATCAAATGGAAATCATCATTAATGGTCCCTTCAAGAATTGCTTTCTCATGGAAACACCTTTCTTCACAAAGGGGAAGACACAGCCATTGCTCCAACAACGTGGCTAGCCGGTGTCCAGGTTTTCCGGTTTGGGAGGGCAGAGTGAGCAACACGTTGCTTCTCCTCCTGAGGGATCCACAGAAGAAAGGGATTTGGGAGGGTGTGGGGGGCAGAGGGACAGGAGCCATCACGAGGGAGCAGTGGCCTGCCGGTGGGCTCAGAGAAGGCAGGCGCCGAGCCAGCAGGCCCCAAGGGTGACTTTTAATTTAAGTCACCGTGGTCCCCGACCCACCTGGGTCAAGGAGGCTTCTGATCAGAGAAGTGCCCACCTTCCGCTGTATCTCAGGAAAGGGATACAATTATTGAGGAAATCGAGCCGCACCGGTGATAGTCAAGCTAGTATTTTCTCACAGCTGTGAATATTCAGACAAAAGCAAAAAGAGACAAAAGAGATGGACAGTATACAAAGTTCCCTCACAAAGGAGGCCCAGGGCTCAGCTACTAAGTCTCCCCAGGGGCCTGTGGGGAGCGTCACCTCAAAAAAACAAGAGAAGGGAGGGACCTGGCGTGATGAATGATGAACATGGCTTGCAGAGATTAAGAAATGATGGGCGGCTGAAGGGCCATCAGAGAAGTTTCAGAAACGCCCAAGAACAGAAGACAAGGGTAGACGACACCAGGAAGGTAAGACGGCGGATCCAGTCAGAATACTGAATGTTTGACAAAAACGTGTGTAAACAAAGGAATTTATCCACAGTATGATGGACAAAAACAGTACAGAAACCGAACAGCTTAAATCAGGGCAGGTGCATGGCTCACACATACACATATTCTTGTGAAATTATAAAACATTCAGTTTACTTATTTTTAAAGGTTATTTATTTTGAGAGAGAGAGTATGAGCAGGGGGAGGGGCAGAGAGAAATGGGAGAAAGGGACAGACAATCCCAAGCAGGCTCCACACTGTTAGCGCAGAGCCCAAGGCAAGGCTTGAACTCACAAACCGTGAGATCATGAACTGAGTCAAAATCAAGAGTTGGAGGTTTAAGCGACTGAGCCACCCAGGCACCCCTAAAATGTTCAGTTTAAGAAAGGACCCTTTCCCCTCCTTGGCAGGTGGGGGTGACCTGGCAAAGATGTCATCAGCTGTTTCTAGGAAGAAACATTAGGTGAGAGATAATAGAAAAACCCCCTCCAAATGTGCAGGGAAAGTAATTTTCAGTGCAGAATTCTCCCCAAGCAAATCCATTCCAGGAGCGTGACAGCGCGGTTGGGACACTGTGTCTGCTGGTTTCTGTCCCCCACGCATTTTAAAGGGTGTTTCTGGAAGCTACACCTGTCAGACAGGGAGAAGGGAAGAGAGCGGTGTCGTGGGTGCTGGGGCGCGGCTGGGGCCCCGGGGAGGGTGCGGGCCTGTCCACAGATGCAGGGACTTGCAGGCACTTCCTTCTTTTCAGCGAAAGAAAAGAAAGGTCAGTGTTCCTGAAAACATACATACTCCCTCAGCAGCTCTTTAAGAAAGTCTACCTACACATTTGGGTCGACCCTAAATGTGACACGACTTTGAGTGGTGGCAGAAGAAGAATCTATGAGACTGGACGACAGGGCTCTCAGGACATGGTCTGGTGACAGCACAGCAAGCCTAGGTCAGCCCGCGCTTGGCGCCGGGGGCCCTACAGCGTCCTGCCTGCATGGAGGCCGTGTGCTGGTTTTCCACCTTTGGCTCGCAGGATGGAGTAGGGAAGATCAGTACGGCGGCGAATAGAAGGTAAGTACAGATGTTGTACGATGATATAAATATACACGCACCGAGAGACAGGGCCGCCTGCAAATGAACCATTTCAGCTTGTAGGACAAGAAATAAGAGCATAAGTACATCATCTAAAACTACAAATATTACAAATATGAAAACTAAAAAAGTGTCAGATTATAGGAGTGCAAATCAGTATTACTCAGAATTGAAACAGTGGACACACGGAACGGATACGGTGTTAGGGGTCGCGAGGTCACAGCTAGACGCTGAGCGATGGCTCCCTCGAGGAGCTGGCAGGAGAGCACCATCTCGTCCCGTGCTCTCTTCTCCTGGCGTTCTGACCAGTGACTGAGTGATTTAGATAGAAGTCAAAGCTATTCTATCCCTAAGTGTTGGTTTTTGCGATCACATTTCTCCCCACGGCCACGAGGGGAAGCACGTTGCAGGTGCTGAGCCACACCCACCCGAGTCTCATTTTCCTGCGTAATCAGTGCACTTTTACAACTTTGTACACAGATGGGAACTTGAGTGAGAACATACTTCCCTTCTGTGGCTTCTTACGCATTTTGCTTAAATACCTGAACTAGAACTGGGGTCAAGTGTGATGCCAGCTTTAAGTCAATGATTAAAAAAAAATATGTCAGTAATTTTGCACACATTGCTCTAACATCTTGTTAATCAGTGTGTTTATTAAATCTTCTCTCTATAACAGGAAAGTAAATTTCAGCATTTATTCTTCAATGTTTACAGTTACTAATTAGCAAAGCTTAACCTCGTATGGTTGCACTTCACAGAATACATTTCATTCATGCAGAAAAATTGCCTGCACATAAAATGGTGTTTTTACTGACCACTTTTACGTGCCGTTTTCCCATGAGTCTTTGCAAGATATTATTCTCCTTCCTCCCCTCTCTCCTTCCTTTCTCTCCCTCGTCCCCTCCCTTCCTTCCTTCTTCCTTTGCTCTGAGTTGCAGAGAGGCTGACTGACCTACAGTCATGGCTAGTTGCAGGTGGGGCTGGGATTCAAACCCAAGCAACTGTTCTTGGCCTCTAGCACCTCCCACGGTCTCCTAGATTGTGTCCTAAAGTGGGGGCTGTTCTTTCCTGGGCCACCCGCTGGCTGGAGAGAAGAACCGACATGTCCAGCAGGGATGATCTTGATGGAGGTGGACTCCCAGCCTGCAGAATACCCCATTTCCCACAAGGAGGCAGATGTTTGTGGATAAGAGAGGGGGCAGGTGTCAGTGACCTGGGCTGAATGGAGGCACCGGACACTGTGGTCTCGTTGACACAACTGCACTGCCTTGGCCTCAGCACACTGTCCTCAGAAAGTAGCTGTTACCTTTCAGAGCGTTTCATATGCCTTATTCTACTCACCAGACTACGAGGGGTGGATTTTTCTTTCCACTTGCCCTGAATGGAAGGGACACGGGGTCCTGAGTGGCGTTGCTGCTCCACCGGCAGCTGGGAGAACATGCCAACTCTCTGGCTTTAACGGATTTTTAACATAAATCTGTTTGGTCATCAGATGGGTGGACTGTGTGGAGACACGAAAAATCTCTGTGTGAACCTGGCCCCAAGTCAGTTACCAACGCGACCTGGGCCGTGGAGCCAGAAACGGTAGAATTCAAGTAAGCAGCGGGTTAGGAACTATTCATAGGCTGTGATGAGGCGTTTTCACCAAAACTGGCTGCTGAAGATCCGCCCTGGCGTCTCCTGCCCTGTTTGTCCGATGCCACGACCTTCCGCGGCCGGACGACCCCTCCCGCGGCGCGGGCGTGTGGGGCGGGGCCCGTCCGCGAACCCTCTGGCCGGAAGGGGTGCGCCCCAACTCGCGTGCCCCGTGGGGACCCCGACTCCCCGCGCTGAGGGGCCGCAGCCCCGCGACCCCGCGGCGCGCAGCCTTCGCCGCCTGCCGGGGAGCCTGGCGCCCCGCTCAGGCCGGGTCCTCACGGCCTGCGGAGCTGCGCGGCCTGGGCCCAGCGCCGCTTTCCGTGCCCGCGCCCCCGGGGGGAAGAGCGGCCCGCCTCCCGAGGCGAGGCCCCGCCGGCGGCCGGGCGTTACCTGTGCTCATGACGATCCCCGCCAGCGCCTTGTGGCGGGCGTGCGCCGACGCCAGCCCCGCCGTCAGCTCGCGGAACTTCTGCGTCACCAGCTGGGACACGGAGTCCGCGAATTCCTGAAAGACACAAGCACCGGGGCCTTTGGCGGCTGAGCGCGCGGCGCCCGGGGGACCCCGGGGCCTGGGCAAAGCGCCGGGCGTTTCCCTGAACCGGCGTCGGGCGGCCTCACCCCCCCCCCGCCCGCGGGGCGCCGGCCTGCGCTCTCCTCCGGGGCCCGAGCGCGGCTGGGGCCGGCACACACCGCCCGCGCGGTGCCGTCTTCGCTGCTGCGCAACCCGTTCCGTTACCCCACGGCCTCAGGGCCCCCTGGCGGCGCCGCTCCGGCCGGCCCCACCGCCTCCCCGCACGCTTCTGCACATGCGCGCGTGCACACACGCACACACACGTGCACTCACACGCACTCCGAGAGGCACGCACACGTGCACCTCCAAATACAGTCACAGTACATGCCTACACACGTACACAGTTGTGCACAATACATTCAGAGTGAGCGTACACGCACACGCGTGCACACACACACACACAGTCGAAAAAAACCCGCTTGTTGACAGTTCCCTAGTGTGACCGATCTCCCTACTGAAGAGGCTCTCCGCGGTGAGGAGGCCGGCGTGTTGCCCGCATGTGCGTTCCTCCTTAGGCTCCTCCCACCACGCGGCCCGGTGGGCGTGCCGCTGGGCGCAGCGGGAGGCCGGCGTGGTGCCCGGATGTGCGTTCCTCAGGCTCCTCCCACCACGCGGCCCGGTGGGCGTGCCGCTGGGCGCAGCGGGAGACCGGCGCGTGGCGGCGTCGCTCCGGCGCAGCGCTGTGGCGAGGACCGCAGGTAAGCCTGAGATTTCGAGCTGACGGTGTTTCCGTGAGGGTCCGCTGCGTTCGTGGGTCTGAAATGCCGAGCGTGGTGCCTCGCGCTCCCGAGGGGTCTTCCTCCGTCGTCACCGTACGGCTCCTGCGTGCTTCCCTGGTCGCGCAGACCGAGCGGCGCCTCGTCAGGCGCCCGCCTACCCGCCGGGTGGCAGGCGGCTCCGCGACGCAGCGGACGCTCGTTTCCGCCCCGGCGTCCGCACGTGGCGCCGCACGGGTGAGATGGCTTTAAGGCCGGGTTTACGGGCAGTGACCCGTGTTCACGCGGAAACAGGCCTGCCTCCCCGATGCGGAAACGCGCGGGAACCACGCCGAGCTTGGGCGCCTGCTTGTCTGGTGAGGCCGGGGGTGCTTTCTCGGTGAGGCCGGAGGGGGGGGGATTGCTTTCCCGAGGCCGGGGGGCCTTTCCCGGGGCGGGGGGTCCTTTCTAGGTGCCATTGGGGGCTCAGGCCTTTCCCGGGGCCGCCGCGGCTGCTGCCGAAACCCGGAGTGGCGGGCGCCATACGGGTGTGGCCGGGGGCACTGTGGGGCCTGCTGGGCGCTGAGGAAGCCAGGCCGCTGGGTGAGGTGCCTCCCCTCCTCTGGGAGCTGGGGAGGCCGTCTGTCCCGCGGGACCCGGAGACAGACATGCAGGGCGTGGGCACGCGTCCCAGACACACTGGGCCGGGGTTCCCGGGTGGCTGGAACCAGAGACCACAAACAGTGGCTCGGAACAGCAGAAACGTGCCCCTGCCCGGCTCTGGAGACGGTAGTCCGAGGTCAAGGTCAAGGCCGTGCTCCCTCCTGAGGCTCCAGGGAGGGTCCTCCAGCTGCTGGGTTTGCTGGGAGGGTTTGTCGGAACGTTGGGAACGGAACTATGCCCCTCGGTTTTCCTGGCTGTAGAAGTGGACAGGAGAGGAGTCCGCACACAGCGACGCATCCGACCCCGGATGATGGAAGTGGAGGGAGCCCGCAGCCACAGCTGAACCTCAGGCTAACCCTCCATCCTTGACGAGGCCTCCGGGGGCACTGAGTGGGGTGAGGGTCCCCTCAAAGCACTTGCCCAGGGAGGGGACAGCAGCCCCTCTGTTCTAAGGGGCAGAGGCTGGCAGAATTTGGGGATGGCTGGGCCCCATTTGGGGCATTCTGTGTGATAAGGGGGGAAGCCAGGGGGCCTTGCAGGGGGACAGGTGCGGCGCGGTCTGGGGGCTCCAGAGCAGGTGAGCCTGCTGTCCCTCCCCCCTCCCCCCATCACCGAACCTGCGGCCCTTGGACTCACGCCATAGCTTGTCACTGCTCTTGCTTCTCCACCCCTGAGACATCCTGCACTCACAGGAGCTGGAGGCAGGTGCCCAAGCCTGTGACCATCCAGGGAGAAAGGATGGGGGGGTGGGGGATGGGGTCCTGCAGAGACCCCTTCATGGTCTGTGTAGCCTGTCCTTGCCTGGGAGGGAGGGAGGGAGGGAGGGGGATGGGGTCCTGCAGAGACCCCTCCATGGTCTGTACAGCCTGTCCTTGGCTGGGAGTACACCCTCCAGACAATTTAGGGGTGGGGTGATGGCCTTCCAGACACCCCCATCCCCTGCAGTGGGCAGGTGAGGGTCTGGTGTGCTCTGGGGCGGGGCCAGGAGAGGCTTGCCCTTGGTACCTGGGAAGGGCCCACTTCCCTGCACAGAATGGTTATAAAGACCCACTCCCAACACCTGGGAGAATAAACTGATGTCATTCACAACAGAAATTCTTTGTTAAATACGAAAAAGAGACATCCAGCAGTACTCATCATTGGTGATTTAACAATTTAGAAAAAGCCCGCAAAGGGGTCCCTGGCAGCAGGAGGGGGTTAATGTGTCCTTCACGAGGCCTCCCTGTGCACACCTGGGCAAGGAGATGCCACCAAAAGACTTCTCCTCCAGGGAGGCTCACAAAGCGACCCCCCACTTCTCTAACGCCAGGAGCACGTGTGGGCGGTGGGGCCATGGAGGGGGGCGAAGTCCCTGAGCTGCCACTCCAAGTCCCGAGGAGCCTGGGTCTGAGATGTGCAGTGTTGGTGGTGGTCACGCACGGATTGGCCCAGGCTGCACATTTGGACCAGAAATGATCAGAGGAGAGAGGATTTGGCTTCTGGTTAAATGATAGTGATAATCAGGTGCCTGTGGTCCCAAAGGTTAAGTGGGGAAGCTGGCCCCACACTTAACGAGCTGTGTGTCGCTGCAGGAAATGCCGTGCTAGCTTCTGCCCGGGGTTGCACACGGGGCCTGTCGGCCCCAATTACCGTGGCAGATTACCAGCATTATTCAAATAGGAAAAACAAACTTTAAATGGGAACACTGAAATACTCAAACTTTACTCATTTCCAACACTAATATTTTGAATGCTGTAAATAAATAAAGTGTGTTCAAATTTGCAATCGTAGGTCCTCAGGGTAAAATTGACATTTAGCCAAAGTGGTAAGGATATTAAAATCGATAGATTATGAAAGAGAAAGCCTTCAGTAAATATTTTCCTGTTGAAATCCTGTCTTTGGGTTTATAATGCTGAAATATCAGAAAGGTTAGATTTGCATATGGGCGGGGCCAGACAGGATCTGGGCGCCCAGGCGGCCCCATCCCCGTTAACCCCTTTGTGGTGCTAGTTGTTCACCCCTGCGTGAATTGGGGGAGTGCCCTGGGGGCAGGGGTGGGGGGCAGCCCCTCCGGGAGGGGCCCTGGCTGCCTGTGCCCCTCCAGGATGGTGAGGCAGATGGGCTCCTCCCAGCAGTGCACAGCCATGGACAGTGTGGCTCAGAGACACCCCACTAACTGGGACATGAACTCCCACGGCTCCCCGTGTGTCCGGGGAAGGGGCGTCTCTGGGTCTCAGAATGATTCCTGTTTGCTGACAGTGGCCATCAAGCCAAAGTCCGACTGCATAATTCAATTCAAATTAGCTGACTTCTTAATTCTGTATCTCCCAAGTATCTAGAGGCTAATACCAAATTTGAAGGAAGTCACAAAAGATGGAAGAAACCTTTATTGTTGCCCACAGAGTGGGAAAGCACTACCCTTGGAATCACAGGAACAGGGCAGCAGCCTCTCCGAGCCGTGGCTTCGCGTCTGTAAAAGAGGCATCAGGAATTCCCTCTGATGGTCCTGACTGTGACTCGGCACGCAGACCTGGCCTGTAGCACCACAGACACGCTTCTGGATGATGCACAGTCTTTTGAGGGAAGACCTGTAGCGTCTCCAGAAGCAGGCTGCTCAGGCGACTTGGGGCCGCGTGTAACGGGGAGGGGGGAGAAAGGAAGGCTGGGAGGGCGTTGCCTCGGTGTGCGGCTTCCGTACGTGGCCGCAGGGCCAGATGGTGGTCGTCTTGGGGCCGGGGACTGCACTGTGACTGACTGGTGCGGGCACGAGGCTCCCGCAAGCCTGGTCCTTGTTTGGGCTCCCTGCTCTGGTGTTTCAACACCGTGTGGCATGGACCCCATGCCCAGGGGGTACTATATTTTGGCAGATTGCATTTTCCACAGATGGCTGTGCCTGCCTCGCCCATCCTGCCCGCTTGTCTTTCCACTGATCTCCCGGTGGCTGCTGTGCTGTGGTTGGCCCTGTGTCTTCTTCCCAACAGATGGGGCAAGGACAGGGTGGTGGCATGTGACTTCTCAGCAGTCCTTAACACCACGTTTTGTTCCTGGGGTGCTGCCTCTTGGACCCCTGCCAGGAGGGATCCCCTGGGTCACGGGCCAGGCTGAGCCCCCAGACCACTGCTAGCACCAGCCTGCAGCTGCCGGCCAAGCCCTCTGTGGGGGGAGGGGGGGTTCCTCAGTGCCCAGCCAAACCGTCCAGCTGAGCAGAGACCGAGCAGAGACCAGTGTCTCCCTCCTACCCCCACCCTGAGCCTGCCTGATGGCGGGTACAGGAGCAGAATGAAAGCCTGTGGGCTTCAGAGTGGTTTTGACGCCATGGTGATCCGTGCAGATAGAGGTAGGTGTTATGGACCGTGTGTGGGTCCTGATGGGTTATTTGGCCCGGGACTTAAACATGGGCTCTCTGATGGCATTCTGACCCAGATTCAGATCCTGTTGTTGTTACGTAATGGTGGTCTGATTCTGAACGTTACACAGGCCTTGGTTTCCCCTTCTCTGAGATGGGCCTGGTGCTTATATTACAGGGATCTTACCAGGTACGATGAGACAGTGGGTGTGAGATGCTGGGTCGGTGCCTGTAAGTGTGCATGCACTGTTTCGCTCTCCAGTGTCAACTGCTCTTGTTATCATCGTCGCTCAGATGCGTGCAAGCACAAAGTTTCCCAGAAATCCTTGTCACGTATTTGTATGGTTAGCGAGATCACGGTTTTCTCAGGACTCAGCTGTTTGAGAGAGACGTTCTGGCACCGTTAGGCGGGTGCGTACGACGCTGAGGCTGGGTGTTGAGGCAGAACTTCACGAAATGCCTCCCTGAGTTGAGTCCCCCCTGGACCCTGGTTGAGGGTCCCTGCTTGAGACCCCCCACCATGCCGTTGCCTGGCCTGGTGACTGCTCCGGCAGCGCCATGCACTCTAAGGGAGGCTGGTCGCCAGCGGAATAGAGGGGCTCCCCGAAAGCTGCACCTTTGACTGTACTCTGCACCCCATGCACAGACACTGCGTTGTCTTGGATGCAAAGCCAATCTGAGGGTGAAATCTCACACATGTCAACTGTTTGGTGTAGTCCCTTTGCAGTGAACACATCAGTCAGTTTTGGCGACTTAAACTCTTCACCTGACCTTTTATCAGCTTTCCATCTTTTTCTGTTTTCACCTGGAGGATGGTGTCTGTGGCAACAGCCCATTTGAGCATTAGGAGTTGTCTGGAGTTAACGCTGTCCTGCATTGTGGGCTGCTTGTCTGCCCATAGCTCTCTGGCTTCAGGTTCCTTCCTCTCAGATTTTGTCCTTGGCCACATGAGTCTGTGACTGTTGGCATGAATGTCACCCTGATTGGCCTGGACATCTGAGGACAAGAGTTCCCGTCTTACTCATTTTGGCAATTGTCATGACAGCACACGCACACGGTGCAATGCAGTCAAAGCATGCATTTGCCTTGGGGGGGGGGCGTCTGAAGCGCCCCCCAGGGCGAGCTGGAGTGGAAGAGGGCCGTCTCTGGGGTGAGCTCAGCTGTGTCCACAGTGGCCCTGGAGAAGCCACAGAGGAGACAGTGTCTCAGCATTTCCACTGTTATTTCATCTTTACACCTGTCCCCTGGGGAAAAGAATAAATCAGAATTTATTGAGCAGGACATTCATGATATATAGAGACGAAGACGGCAAGGTCCTCTGTCTAAAAAAGCCCGTAACACAAAACAGGAAACACAGAACATCGGGTGATGGACGGTAGCCAACGTCCCTCAAGGGCTTACTGCGCATGAGGTGCTAAGTGCCCGTGAGTGGGGTTTCCCTTAGCCTATGCTACAGTTCTAGGACACTGTCCTTGCCCTGCTTTACAGACCAGCAAGCTGAAGCTGGGCGAGGTCAGCGTCCTTGCCAGAGGCACGTGGGTGCACACAGATGTGGTCAGACCCCAGCCACACACTCAGTGGCTGTTCTGCCTCCAGACAGATGGGCGGGGCAGGATGGTGTGAGCACAGGAGCCTAATGAACTCAGGTGCAGCCATACAGGGAGGAGGCGGGGAATGTGGAATCCTGCCTCCCGCACAAATTTGGGTTTGATGACTGTCTTAACTGCAGGAGTTTGGGGAGCAAAGGACCCCTGGTAGCTGGGGAAGGAGGACTTCCCAGGGGGCAGGTGAGCACTTGGGGCCATCTGTGGGTCCACAGGCCCCTTCCTGGATCCCCTGAGCCAGAAGTTCAGGCAGCACAGCCCGCCCTCGCACCTTCCTTGAGCTGCTCAGGGGATCAGAACGTGCAGTGAGGTCCGACAGTGATGTGACAAGACTCTCGTTGACGGAACTCCGCTTAACCTCCCCTAAGCTGTTTTCAACCAGGCCTGCCCTTTGGGCTTCTGTGTTTCTCTTTGCATCGTCCAATGTCGGCAATACCAGAAGCCCCCACCCTCGAGTTCTGATCAAATTCCCAGTCCTCAGCTCTGCCAGGTGACCCCCGACCACCTGGCCGTCTTCAGTGGGAGCCCCATCGCCTCTGTGGTTTCCACGCACTCACCCCGCCAGCCGTGTGGCTGTCTCCTATGCTGCGTCTGCTCACGCAGTGCCCCTCACCTGCCGGCATTGTCTAAACATGGAGAGGACCCGTGGGTCAGCAGTGGGGATGGAGGGCAGAACTGGTCCAGCCCGGACAACCGTGACTGGCCAGCCGGTCACTCCCCTGCACTCCTGGGGTGCGGAACCTACCCCTTTCCCTGCCAGAGCAAAGAGCTGGGCACTCGCCTCAGGCACGCAGCCTGACTTACACCTGGCAGTCTCCAGGCAGGGTCCCCAAGCTGTCACTGCTCCCTCCCCTGCGGACTCTGCCCTGCCCCACCCCCAGGCCTCACCCTGCTCATCGCCACTCAGCGACCCCCACCAGATTCTGCCCCAGGCCTGTATCCCTCCCTCGGCCTGGGTGGGGACCGAGCAGACAAACCCAGGGGCACAGCAGTGAGGCGCCCTCCACTGCTCTTCCCCAGGGCACAGGCTCTAGCGGTGGTGGCTCGTTTGCCTCACAAAAGAATTCTTTGCCGGTGGATAAGGAGATCCCTTTTTATGTGTGATGGGACAGATCTGAGTAGACAGGGCTGGGGGCTAGCCATGTCCCTGAATACAATTTTGTAGACTTGAAGGCACTTTTAGTTGTGTATCCTGGGCATTGTTCTATGTGATTAGTTACAGTGGAGAAATAGACTAGTGAAAATGAAGAAAATAGTGGTTTTAAAACAAAGGATCTACATAAAGTAAAAGGCAGGGGACATATGGATGGCTCACCCTACATCGATGACAAAGGTTTAGTAACCTCAGGGATTACACTGCCTGCTTTCTGCTGTTTATTTTGTGAATTTGCAGCCTTGCTCCTGAGCACCTTCAGTGGACAGTAGCTGGAGGGCCACAGGGCCTCAGGGGCCGGGTGGCAGGCCCAGGCTCCCCTCTTCTGATAGGTGGGAGGAGAATGGGCCAGCCCTGGGCGGTTCCCGGGAACCAGGCACAGTGGGATGGACGCGTTTTACTGATGGCAGCCAAGACAGAGAGAGATGGGCTGACTCAGCCCGTCACTGTTAGGATTGGAATCACACCCGCATACTTGAATTCTGGCCCCAATATCTGGGCTCTTGGCCTTTTTACTAACTGAGGATTTCCGAGAAGCCATGATGAGAGACCACATGTCCGTTATGTTAATAATTAAGAGCTGATGGCTATGTGCACACGTCTCTATACACCTGCCTGTGGATTAGTTTGTAGCTGTTCACAATTTCCTAGATTGCTAGCGAGCCACACATCTGTTTATACGTATTAACAATGGTTACTGCTTTAACAGTCAGCATCAAATTGGAATAAAAAATAATAAGAAAGTACAACAGCATTGGAAAAATGTAATATTTCTGTTTTTCTTAAGCTTGTGATTTCTGATACACTCAGGAAGATATTTTGCATCTGGGTGTAATTAGAATCTTTAAAATGTCATTAGTGTGCTAATCTGAGAGCGCTAACAGATGAGGTCCTCTGTTTCAAGTTGTTAGAGTTCCTCAGGATTCATAAAGACCTGGACAGGATGACCATTCCAGTGCATCAAGAGAGGAGAGTCACATGGGAAAAGTAGTGCTTCCCTAGAGGAACAGCTTTATTTACTTCCCCAGCTTTTGTTAAATCCGAGAAGAGGTTTAGAATTCCTGCCTACACAGTAAAGAATGCTGATTCCTGTTTTGCAATAGCCCCGTTGACATCAGTGTCATGCTCACTTATGAAGGCCGTAAAGGACAGAGTCCAGACGCGTGTGTCTTGTGACTTTGCTGCACCCCCTGCCCCATGCAGCCTTCTTTTTTTACCCTGAAAATAGGTTCTGGAGAGGAGAAATGAAATAGATAGAAATCATTAAGTAATTTCAAATAGTGCCTCTGAAGCACTAAAGCCAGGGCTTGGCCGTCACTGTGCATTTCCTCAAGCTCACAGAGATACTTGAGACCAGCAAGGCATACACACCCCAGGCCTTCTCCCTAGACACAACAAACAGTATAGAGATGGTCCGGAAATACCTGTTCTTTCGGCCGAACCTCCACAGACAAGACAGGCATTGCCCCCCTGCCCTGACTCCGTACCGCTGTGTGCGCACCGGTGACCTGGACCCCATGCTGTCTCAGTCCCTGGAACCGGTGCCGAATCTGGCAGCCCTGTGCGTGCCAGCCTCTGGCACCCTGCACCCCTCTGGCAGTGATGGCCTTGCCCGCTTAAGCGGGCCCCTAAACTCTAGTAGAAGTGACTGTTCTTCAAATGTATAGACACCAAATCAGGGCTCCATGGAACATAAAACATTTCTAGTAACCAACCCTAGAGGGATGGAGGTCTATGAATTTCCTGACAGAGGATTCAAAATAATGGTTTAAAAGAAGCTCACTGAGCTACAAGGAACAAAGACAACTTGATGCAATTGGGAAAACAATACATGAACAAAATGATGGGTTTCACACAGACATAGAAATCATAAAATAGAGCCAAGGGGCACCTAGGTGGCTCAGACAGTTAAGCGTCTGACTTCAGCTCAGGTCACTATTTCATGGTTTGTGGGTTTGAGCCCCATGTTAGGCTCTGTGCTGACAGCTCAGAGCCTGGAGCCTGCTTCGGATTCTGTGTCTCCCTGTCTCTATGCTCCTCCCCTACTCATGGTCCATCTCTCTCTGTCTCTCAAAAATGAATAAATGTTAAAGTTAAAAAAAAAAAACCACACAGACTTTCTGGAACTGAAGAATACAATGATAGTAGTGAAAAAAATGTAACAGAGACCTTCAGTGATAGACTTGATCTAGCAGAAGAAAGTGCCTGTGAATTCAAAGACAAGACATTTGAAATTATCCAGTCAGGGGAGAAAAAAGAAAAGAATGAAAAGAGTGAAGAAAGCCTATGAGATTTATAGGATGCCCTCAAAGGAGCAAAATATGCATTTTGAGAGTCTGGAAGAAACAGAGAAAGAAAAGAGAGGCAGAAAGCATATTTAAAGAAATAATGACCAAGAAAAATTCCTCAAATCTAAGGAAGGAAATAGACCTATGGATTCAAGAAGCCAAAGGATTTCAAATAAATTAAATATAAAGAGGACTTCATGGAGATACATTGTAATTATAGTGTAGAAATCAAAGTCAAAAAATTTCGAAAGCAGCAAGGGGAAAGTGACTCATCACACACAATGGAACACCTGCAAGATTACCAGTAAATTTCTCAGCAGCAGCCTCATAGACCAAACGAGAGTGGGTGATGTAATTATAAAGTACTGGAAAAAAAAAAAAAAAAGACCAAGTACTATACCTGGCAAACTACCCTTTAAAAATGAAGAAGAGGGGCGTCTGGGTGGTTCAGTCAGTTAAGCGTCCAACTTCAGCTCAGGTCATGATCTCAGTTTGTGGATTTGAGCCTCGTGTTGGGCCCTGGGCTGACAGCTCAGAGCCTGGAGCCTGCTTCGTATTCTTTGTCTCCCTCTCTCTCTCTGCCCCTCCATTGTTCACATTTAGTCTCTCTCTCTCTCTCTCTCAAAGGTGAATAAATGTAAAAATAAATAAATGAATAGATAGACTTTCTCAGACAAAAATTGAGGGAGTTTATCACCACATTTCTTGCCTTACAAGAAATGCTGAAGATAGTTATCCTAACAAAACAGAAGCACTCTAGCAACGTGACAACATGTGGGGCATATATTTCACTCCTCCTGAAGGTGGATAGGGTAGACCCATCCAGACAGAATCTGCAAACACTGTCATGGTGGTGAATGATTTTGTGTGTGACTAAAGTAAAATTGTCACCGACTTGAAACAGACAGCTATAAACACAAGATACTTTATGCCTGCCTCGCAGCAACCACAGAAAAACTGCAATAGACGTATAAAAGAAAAAAGGAAAAGAATCAATGCATATCACTACCAAAAATTCAGGTAACAAAGGAAGACAGCAAGAGAGGAACAAAGTGATAAAAAAAAAAAACAAAACAACCAAACAAACCCTATAAGCCAGGTAGAAAACAAGTATCAAGATGGCCACAGTAAGTCCTCTCCTACCTATAATTACCCTGAATGTAAAATGGATTAAAATCCAAACAAAAGGCCTAGTGTGGCTAAAGCAAACCCAAGATGCAGTGATATCTGCCTACGAGAGACTCCCTTTTCATCTAAGGACACACAGGCTGAAAGAGAAGGGGTGGGAAAGAGATTTCATTCGAATGGCCACCAGGAGAAAGAAAGGGAGCTATACCGCTTTCAGACAAAATAGTAAACTTTGAAACTGTAACAAGAGACAAAGAAGGTCATTATACAACGAGGTAGGGGTCAATTCAACAGAAGGACTTAACAATTATAAACAGCTGTGTACCTAACAGCAGAGACTTAAATCTATAAAACAAATTTTGATAGACCGGCAGGGGGGAGAGCAGCATCAGTGCGGGAACAGGAGACTATTACATGACGCTGCAACTACTACGATGTTATCATATAATCCTGTGAAGTAAGAGGAGACTATTATTTTCAACAATGGATAGAACATCCAGATAGAAAGTCAGTAAACAGGTGATTTAAACAACAGTATGGGCTAAGTGGATTCTAATAGGCATAAACAGAACTTTCCATCTCCAAGCAAAAGAATGCACATCCTTCTCAGGCACACAGTGAACATCCTCTAAGAGAAATCACAGATTAGGTCACTTGGCAAGTCTTAACAAATTTAAGAATAGAGAAATTATTCCAAACCTGTTTTCCAACCACGATGGAATAAAACTAGAATTTTTTTTAAAGAGGGAAAATTCACAAATAAATGGGAACTGAATAACATAGTCTTGAATAGCAAGTAGCTCAAAGAGGATGTGAAAATGGAATTTAAAAAATATTTCGAGGGGTGCCTGGATGGCTCATTGGTTGAACATCTGATTCTTGATTTCAGCTCAGGTCATGATCCCAGTGTGGTGGGATTGAGCCCCATGTCCGGCTCTGCATTGAGTGTGGAGCCTGCTTGGGATTCTGTCTTCCTCTGCCCACCCCCTCCTCCCCCCCGCACTCTCTTTGTTCTCTGATATTAAAAAAAATAATAAAATTTAAAAAATATTTTGAGACAAATGAAAACGAAAGCACAGCACACTAAAACTTACGGGGTGCAGCAAAACCCGAACTAAGAGGGAAGTTTATAGCAATAAATGCCAACATTGAAAAAGAAGAAACATCTCAAATATTGAACCTAACTGTATACGTCATCTAGAAAAAGAAGAGCACGCTAAGTCCAAAGCCAGGAGAAGGAAGGGGATAATAAAGAGGAGAGCAGAAATAGAGGCTAGAAAATGATAGGAAAAATCAACAAATTTTTGAAAAAGATACACTGAACTGATTAATTTTTAGCTAGGTTACCTGAGCAAAGAAAAGCCTCAAATGAATAAACTTAGAAATGAAAAAGGAGACATTACATGAAAATGATCATGAGAGCTATGATGAACAATTATCCACTTGATAAACAATTATCCGCCAACAGATGGATAAAACAGAAGAAACAGTTATATTCCCAGAAACCTGCAACCTACCAAAACTGAATGAAGAGGAAATTGAATGCCCGGAAAGAGTGACTAATAATTATCATTGTTCTAACAAATACAGAGATTGAATCAGCAATAAAAACATCTCTCAACTCTATTTCAATTTTTAGAAAGTAAAAAAAAAATCTCTTAACAAAGGGTGAATTCTGCCATTCAAAGAAGAATCAATACCAGTTCTTTTAAAACTCTTCCCAACATATAGAATAGGAGAGAAAACTTCCACCTAATTTTATGAGGCCAAGTCACCGTAATGCCAAAGTCAGACACCAACACCACGAGAGGAGGAAACGACAGGCCAAGAGTCCCGAGCACAGGAGCAAAAATCCCCCAGTGACGGTGACCAAACGGGGTTTGTCCCTGGGGTGTGAGGACGGTTCACCCTGTTCGATGAGGGGCTAGGGGTCCCAGCCAGAGCAGATACATAAGAGAAAGAGGTAAAAGGCATTCACATCCAAAAGGAAGAGGTAAAATGACCTGTTTGCAGTTGACATGACTGTATGTGTAGAAAAACGTGAAGGCTTCCCCCAGTCTCTTTATTTTGGTGGTTTGTCCACATGTCTGGTGGCCCCACTGGAGTGAAGGCTCCTGGGTGCGTCTCTGGATTCCTGGACTCAGCAAGGGGCTTGCCAGGCCGTGGGACTCGGCAAATGCTTAGGAAGTCAGCGTCATAAATGGAGTGGTGGACGCAGTCTGCTTTGGCTGGGTGATGTTTCACATTTGTTTGGACCAAATATGAAAGCAAGATGGCCCCTTTGGGTGGATGCCCCCCACCGGGCTCTCCCACCTGTCCAAACAGCACTGCTTAGCCTCTGCGGCCAGGAGGCCTCTGTGCACCATCTGCAGAGGAGGGAGCCCCCAGGGGTGTCCTCGTGACCGCCCACTTCCTCTGAGGCTCCAGCGGTCACTGGCGCGCAGGAAGGATCCTCGTGCAGCCGAAGGGGCTCAGGCCTCACGGGGACGGATGTGTCTGTGTCAGGCCTGTGTCTGGCCATCTGATGCCTCCATGGCCTCTCCTGTGACGGTGCCCTTAAGGTGACCAACCTGCCTGCGTCTGGACAAGCTTCGGGGCCCAGTGGCTGCTGTACAGGCTGGCAGATGGGCATCCTCTCCACTGGGGGGCTCGCGGGCCAGCAGGCATCTGGCCAGAGACACGGGTCGAGGGGGGCAGAATGTGATGGAAGAGTCTCACGAAGGGCCTTTTATGTGCGATAAAGAGGAGAAGTTGTGTTTTTTCTCAGACGTGGCATTTCATGTCCCCTGGCTTCCTCACACGCGTTAATGAATAAATGTTGCCATGAAATGTTTAGGGGAAAATAGAAAACATTACATAAATTACCTTTTCGGGATCAATAACCATCACTTTGTGAAGCCTATTTATCCCAATTAGAAAAAATGCATTTGAGCTGAGAGCAGGCTCTGGTCCTTCTCTATGAAGGCATTTTCTTCCCGAATCATAGCACGTTTAGAAACCCAGTAGGTTTTGTGTCCTTGTTTTTCCTGATACAACCAGTGGGTGTTCTGTTCATCCCATATTGTGCCTGAATTGAAGATGGGTCGTATTGGCCTCCTGCCCTGTGGTGAGGAAGGCTCGCTGGGTCCCGTAATGCAGCTGCAGGATGACACACAGTCATGTCACCATGGATGTTGTGTCCCCAGGACAGGGCGACTGGGGTCCTCCATCTGAGGCTTGCTTGTAGGACATCATGCCTCGGGCAGAGGAAACAAGCAGGTGTGGCCCTTCTCCGAATAAGGGTCCTGTTAATGGGATGCTTTGACATAAGACCTCACTCTGGCTTTTCCTCAATGACTTGCGGGGAGAAAAACCCAAAGCTGGGTGGTAGCAAGTATGTTGCTAAGATACCAACGTTCTTTGACTGAAAAGTTGAACCTTTTTGGAAAAGTCTGTCATAGCCAGAGAAAGAGAGAAAGAAGGGGAGAGATTTCAAAGCAGTTTTACTTTTCATGGGGCCTGTTTCATTCTCTTCCCTCTCAGTCTTTTATCTCCTGTGCATTTAAAAAGCCGCTAATAGGTTTTGGAAAGCAAATCTTGTTTTTGTTTTGAGCCTCTCTCTGGGAAGGCTTAGACTCGCCAAACTACTATACCAATGGAAGTCTGTCCAGTTTCTGATAAAACCAGAACTAATTTATTTTTTGTTTATACCCCACTACCTTTGACAGAGCTTCCTCCGGAGATGTGCATCTTCATTCTCAGCTCCTTTTGTCATCTTCTTTATTTTTTTTGGCTTTGTTTTGCAACTGACAAGGGGAAAAATCTGACATCAACCTTGGAAGATGGTAATGCATTCAAGATTTTTTTCTCCTTTCAGATCTGATAAAAATCTTGCCTAAAACCATGTCCAACCTTTTCAGCAGGAAGTCCAGATGGCTTTGCAGCCTGTATAACAGACTTTACTCACTGATGCTTTGCCTAGTGTCGGCAGGGCAATGTCTTTCCCAAAACAGAAATGCAAAACAAAAGACTGGCAGTTGGCTGTGTCTCCGGCAGGGCTAGGGGCATGGAGGTGGGGGGCGCGTGGGGGGTGGAGGCGAGTGCAAACAAAGGAGAAGTCTTAGAGCTTCCTCAAAATGCAACCTTGAGAATGCACATTCCATCCGTGGGAGCCTGGGGGTTTAGGTGGGGGGCATGGTTGAAAATGGGCTGCATGTGGGGCAAAGATGGAATTTTCTCGATGGGGAAGAAGGTAACTTCCCTACTGTTGACAACGGGCAGTTGTCGACGTGATCAGTGAGGTGTTGGCCATCGCTCTCAGCCGAAGGGCTATGCAGCGCCTGCTGTGGGCACTTTCTTCTGTGGTGTCCACTGGAGATTTATCATCTGCAGTGTGTGTATGAAGAGAGGCCGGGAAGAATCGAGCCGGCAGCAGGCGTGGGCAGGAGTGACGACTTGGTCCCTTATTTTTACTTGCTGTCAGAGCAAGCCGTCATCATTCCCAGTTATGCCTTTGCCAGCCACAGCTAGCTCCCCCCCAGAGGACGGGATCATTTGCGAATGTAGCTGATGAGGGCTTTGGCTTTCTGGGGAGCTGAGTGTGTAGGACTGACATCCCATTTTCCAGCTGGAGGAGCCGAGGCTCCAGCATCGACGACTTCGTTAGCAGCCAGGCCCAGGGACAGTTTACCTCTGACCATCCCCAGCCGCCTCCCTGCGCCTGCACACAGCCGTCTTGATCCCCCATCCAGCTGCGAGCCCACTGGATACAGCTCCCCAGCCTTTCCCTCTCTCACTTCCAATTCCAGAGCCTGGGCAGCTTGTTATGTGCCTTGGATTGGATGGCAGCCACCCTGCACCCTTCCCCAGCCCGTCTGCGTCCGCTGGGCAGCCATCCCTAATGAGCCCGGCCCTGTTCTGAGCCACCTTGCACCATGGCGTGAAGTGGTGGTTCTCAGCCCCGCATGCGTGTTATTTTCTCCTGGGGAGAGTGAAAGCATTCCCGTGCCAGGGCTCCAACCTAGACCAAGTATACTAGAGCGCCTGGGGGTGAGGCCAGGACTTAGGTGCTCTTACAAGCAGATTCCAGTGTGCAGACAGGAAGTTGGTGCATGGAGGTAAATTGCTTACGTTCGTTTCTAGTGAAAACATTTTAGTGTCTTCATTAGGTGTGTTCCCACATTTCAGCTGTGTCAACTTCGGTGTCCGTGGAAGGCCAGCACACCGTCCTTCCGTCTGGGATGACGCCGTACTTCGTGCCATGGTGATGGGCCTGTTGGTGGGGGCGTGAATGTGATGTGGGGGTGAGGAAGGTCACAGGAGTGACAATCCCAGGAATGACCTTCCCTTGTGTGTAGGTCCTGATAAGGATACGAGGAGCAGGGTGCAGGGAGATATGTGTCCAAGGTATTTGGACACCAGTTGGAATGTGATGAATTGATGTGAACTTTTTGGCCTCTTAAAGGCATTTTGGGGAAATACTAAGGCAAAGTAGCAGAGTTTGACGAGAAAACAAGAGATGTCCATTACAGCCGAGGGGACGGGAAAGCACGCAGAGCCGACGGACGCCTGAAATGCCGAGTTGCTGTGGGCCTTTGTTTCTCCATTTGCTGAATGTACCAACGCCATGGTCCTGTCGCTGAGGTTTGGTTCGTGTATAGTCAGAAATAGCAGAGGATGGGAAAGGACTCCTGAAGAATTTTTCATATTCAGTGTTATCTCCATCTGAAATACGGAATAATGATAAATGCTGTTTTCTTTTTTTTATTTATTTCAAAGTATTCTTCAGAGAAATGATCTGTAGGACATTTAAATATGGGAAAGTACAGCTTCTTTAAAAGTCTGTGAACTCAGATGGTCATAGCAAAAATGGCTTCGTATGTGGTGTGTTAGTGTTTTCCTGGTGACCAGTAATTCCCAAACTCCGTAGCCTCATGAGCAAGCCTGGTGTTGGGCTGGGGGAGCAGCCTGGTTGGGTGCCCTGGCCGGTGAGGAGCTCCTGAGACGCCTCCTGTCACTGTGGGGGCGGGAGGGGCCAGGGTGCAGTCCCCGTGCGGGGCGGGTCGGCCCCTGCATCCCCCTGGTCCCCCAGCCTGGCAGCGCCAGGGTGGGGACAGCACCCTTCCCAGGGCCGGGAGGAGAGCGCCAGTAGGAGCTGCCTGCCCAGGCTGTCGCGTTCCTGGCAGTGCTGTGTGGATTGCGTGGCGCTCTGCAAAGGCTGGGCCGTGGCTTCCCCGGTGTGGCTGGTCTGCTCTGTGACACAGACTCCTTGAATCAGCCTCTTTGCAGGGCCCGTGGAAGGGGTAGGGGTGCTCTGGGAGGCGGGTCTGGCCGGTGCCTTTCCAGCAGCCCCCACCAGGACGAGGTCTGGTGTCCGGAAGGACTGATGGACAGACTGGGGGCTGGGGAGGCCAAAGGGCGGGGAAGGCAGAGGGAGGGGGTGGCCACGAAGTCACAACCGCTGTCTCAGGGTTGCAGGACATTCAGCCCTTAGGTCTTTGGTGGGGGGCGGGGTCGAGCACCTGCGCTCCCAGCAGGACCTCCCCGCCCTGGGGACATACTGCAGCCAGCCAGCAGGTCAACTTTTTTTTTTTTTTTTTTTTTTAATGTTTTATTTATTTCTGGGAGAGAGACAGTGTGAGCAGGGGAGGGGCAGAGAGAGCAGGAGACACAGAATCCAAAGCAGGCTCCAGGCTCCGAGCTGTCAGCCCAGAGCCCGACGCGGGGCTCGAACCCACGAACCGTGAGATCATGACCTGAGCCGAAGTCGGACGCTAAACCGACTGAGCCACCCAGGCGCCTCCCGGCGGGTCCACTTTTGCAGGCTCCCCCGCCCGCCAGGTCTGTGGCCACAGAATGTGGCCTCCCAGATGACCCGGTTCCCCAGCTCCAACCAGATTCTGGTTTCTCAGTCTGTGCCATGCACCTTTCCTTTGCACCTTGAACCCCACCAGTGGGGGCCCCTCCTCCTCCTTGGGGAATGATCTCCCCCCTTCCCTGAAGAGCACCAGATGTGTCCCCTCGTCGTCCCCATTCCTAACCTCCGCGCCCCAGCCAGCCAGTGCCTTTCTCCTGGGGCCTCGGGGTTCGTGCGCTCCACCCTCCTGCCCCTGCCCCTCCCCCCACCCTCCAGACCCCACGCGCTTGACCCCCTGCCCTCTTGCTGCTCCCCTTCCTAATTCCAGTCCCTCTAGGACTCTTGTTTGCCTGTGTATCAGTCAGACTGGGTTGAATGGTGTTTGCCCAATTTATGTCCACTCAGGAGGTTATGTCCCCTGGGACCTAGGATGTGTGCTCAGGTGGAAATAGATGTAATCAGTTAGGATCTAGAGAGACCCTCCGGGTTTAGGGTCGCGGGAACCTGGTGGCCGCTGTCTTCACACAGGAAGCGGAGGGAGATGTGGACACGGCTTTCTAAGCGGCCCAGTCTGGCCCCTGTTGCTTATTGCTTCACTGTCAGCTGAAACCTGTTAGCGCCAAAGCCTGCCAGTGCCAGACTCCGATTTGTGTGCACTTAGTAATTTAAAACTAACCCGAAAGTGCAGATTTTCAGCCATTGAGAGATTGCCTGCTTTATAGACCCCATGGAACCTGGCAGCTGCCACGCGTAGATGAGGCAGGTCCCGAGGGGCGGTGGTCCTTTGGTGGCCTTTGGCCCTAAGTCCCTCCCACCCCCCGCCCCGGCAGGCCGCTGAGTGACCTTGCCCACACATGGAGTTCTCTCTGAGCACCCAGGCCCTCCTGGCCACCCCAGGACAGGCTGGTGCTGTGAGGGACACCCCGGCCTGCAAACCTGTCCCTGTGCTGCCCAAACAAACCTCATGTGAGCTGCCATCACTGTGTGGCCGTGGCCCCTTCCTGGACCCACCTGGACCCCTTACAGGCACAGACGGAGGCAGGGCCTGGGGGGCGGGTCTGGCACCAAGAGGCCGGAGGGAAGAGGGAGCCAGCACCTTGGTCTCTGTCCTGCAGTTGATTCGGCAGCAGGGAACAGAGTTCTGTGGTTCTGAGCTGTTTGTATGTGGTGATTCGTCCCACAGCCCAGGGACGCCCCCACACACGACCTTTCTGTCTATCTGGGCTGCGTCTCTGATGTGCCCAGAGCCGTGGGACTGGCGGCTGGCACATTTTCACTGTGTTTAGAAGCACAAACCAGACCCCTGTCAGCGGGAACCCGGGATACCCATCCTGGACCAGCCTCTGCAGGGACCCTGGCTTCTCCCCCTCACACCAGAGACTGCGCAGGACGGAGCATTCGTGCCTTGATTCCTCCAGCAAAGGCACATTGAGTGCCCGATGTGCACCTTGCACTGTGCTGGGCGTCAGAAGAGACCCCTGTCCTTCTCTCTGGATGGTAACGTGTACACAAAACACATCAGCCTTGAGGGAGCCTGGAGGGGACGTCACCAGCCAACCCCAGGGTCACCGGGCTGAGATACAGAAGGGCTCTGCTGGAAGAAGCAGGACACACGTGACAGGTGTGGAGGAGAAAACCACGTCCAGCACCCCAGGGCCACACGGTCTCTCCTGTCAGTACTGTGATTTATGCAGTGATGGACGGCCACCCTCCTCCGCGACTCTGCCAGACCAGCAGAAGATGAGTGCCGTCATGTGTGCTCAGTGTTCAGGAGGGAAGGCAGCCACCCAGTGCCCCACAGGGACATACTGATTTGGGGGTCGGGAAAGGACCCAAAGACCAGCAGACAGAGAAGCAGAAACCTGGCAAAGATCAAGAGTTGCTGTGTAAGCATTGGGTTGGAATTGCCTGCACACTCAGAGGCTCCGGGTGTCTGGGTTACTGGGGGAGGGGTGCCCGCGGTGGCCACTTGATGCAGATGCTTCGAGAGATTTGTTGACCTACTGTGTGCTATCATCTCCGTTTAAAACCACCGGCTCCACTGGGTGCTCACGGCCCCGGAGCGCCAGTGCTAGAGGAAAGCCCACGTCTCTGCTTCTCTGTAAGAGCGAGGATGGCGGAGTGTGGCTTCCTGCCCTGGTTCTCGCCGATGCGACATTACCGCAGCCACTTAGCAGGTCAGCAGATTTATGGACTCTGTGCCCAGATTTTAAAGATACAAGATAAAAGCGTGGGCTATTTATCTGACTGCATTAAAAATCTCCTACGGGAGCCACTTAACTTTTGAATGTTGGTAAATGTGAATGGTAGTGGGCCAGCCGCAGTTGTTGGCTCTGGCAACCACCAATAGAGGGTGACAGCAGTTTTCTGTATGGGATTAGCTGACACTGAACACAGTGACTTCAGAATCTAAACCAACAATACAAAGAAGGGCTTGTATACGTTATTAAAAACAAAAGCCGCGGGATTTTATATAGAATATGCACAGTTACCATAAATTGCCCGGAAAGCTGACCTGACGCAGAGGCTGGCAGGGCCTTCTTCCCTGTGTCTCTGACTGTCCCCTCCTCTCCCAGGGCCCATCGCTGTGGCTGATTAAACACTGGGGTGAGTAATGAGGACCCCGAGGGGTCATGTGAGGCCACCCTAAGAAACTGTTACAGAATTCCTGGCAGTTAACTTCCTGTCACTGATGTTTGCACGCATAGCTCTGGTGTGACACCATCAGGTAACTTTTTTTTTTTTTCCTTAATGGACTTTATTTTTCAGACAGCTTGTAGTTTTAGAGCAATGATGAGCGGACCGTAGAGATTTCCCACATAGCCTGGGGCCCACGTACTGCAGCCTTGCCCACTAGCAGGGTCCCCACGAGATGGCGCATTTGTCACAATCAGTGCACCCACAGGGGACGTCATTATCACCCAAGTCCATGGTTTACCCTGGGGTCACTGGGCATTGTACATACTGTGGGTCTGGACAGGTGGAGAGGACAGGCGTCTACCATCACACTGTCTCACAGAGCCGTGTCCCCACCCTAAATATCCCCTGTGCTCCACCTGTTCGTCTCTCCCTCCCTTCGGCTGCTAGCAGTCCCTCATACTTTTTACCACCTCCACCGTTCTGCCTTTTCCAGAGCGTCAAATAGTGGGAGTCACCCGGGATGAAGCCTCTTTGGATTGGCGCACTTCACTTGTCATATGCTTTCAAGCTTCCTCCGTGTCTTTTCATGGCTTGTTAGCTCGTTTCCTTTTATCACTGGTTCCTGTCCCACTGTCTGTGGGACCAAATGTACTTACCCAGCACCTACTGAAGGATGTCTTGAATGCCTTCCAGTTTTGGCGATTATGAATAAAACGGATATAAACATCTATGGGCAGGTTTTTGTACGAACACAGCTTTCAGCTCCTCTGGGTAAACAACAGGGAGTGCTACTGCTGGATCGTGTCTTAAGGGTACATTTAGTTTTGTAGGAACCCACCAGACCAGCCTCCAGAGTGGCCGCCCCCGTCCGTGTGCCCACCTGCCATGCGTTAGAGACGCTGTGACTCCACGTCCTCACCAGCACGTGCTAGTGTCGGGGGCCTGGGTTTGGGCCCTTTTTTTTTTTTTTTTTTTTTTNTTTTAATTTTTAATGTTTTATTTATTTCTGAGAGAGAGAGGCAGGGTGAGCAGGGGAGGGTCAGAGAGAGAGGGAGACAGAATCTGAAACAGACTCCAGGCTCTGAGCTGTCAGCACAGAGCCCGACACGGAGCTCAAACCCATGAACTGTGAGATCATGACCTGAGCCTAAATCGGACACTCAACAGACTGAGCCACCCAGGCGCCCTGGGTTTGGGCCCTTCTAATAGCCGAGCAGTGGTCTCTCCTTATCTTAATTTGCACTTCCAGGTAACTAATATTTTTTAAATGTTTATTTTGAGAGAGAGCATGGGTGGGGGAAGGACAGAGCGAGAGAGAGAGAGAGGGAGGGGGAGAGAGAGAGAACCCCAAGGAGGCTCTGTGCAGACAGCATGGCGCCTGATGAGGGGCTCGAACCCACAGACCGTGAAATCATGACCTGAGCTGAAATCAACAGTTGGACGCTTAACCAACTGAGCCACCCAAGTGTCCGCGGTAACTACTTTTTGACCGTACAGTTTACTTTTGTGGGCTGTTAGCAGGTTGGGAAACTCTTTAACCACAGATCATATCTTTATTTTTCTATTTAAAAAGGACAGGATAGAGAGACAGCATGGGATACATTTCCTTCTCCAGCTTTTTATTGTCTCAGCTGCGAAAGAATTTATAAGAGTGGTTTTCTAGAATGAGTAGATGTGGCTTCTTATAAGTTGGTTTTGGTCAGGATCATATTTTCTCAGACATGGGGACTGAGATTTCCAAGAGGGAAAACGAAAATGGGCTATAATTCTCCTATATAAATAGGTTCCTTCACTGGTGGATATTTAGACTGAACTACCTTCACCTCCTCCCCTATAGTAAACACTGTGATTTCCACTTGAGGGAATGATGTTTTGGGTTGCTTCTGGGAAGCTCAGGACTCTACTCACAGGACAATCCACAGACGCGGACTGTCACTTTGAAGGTGCTGAGCAATGAACTTGAATAGAAACAAAAGGGCGCCACTGCGTAGATGCTGTGTGCTTGATTTCAGCTTCATCCTTGACCATTCGATCTTACTTTCACTGATAGACCACCCCCCACGCGTGCACAGCGTCACGAGACACGCCTCTTTGGGCCCGTGCTCATGGTGAATCCCGTGCTGGGATCACTAGCATCATTAGCTGGGCAGGGTCCTGGGACAGGGAACCTGCGAGGCTGGTCTGTTACCCTCTCTGGGGTGGACACGGGGAGCTTCAGCGATCAGTGTGGCTGCAAGTAGCGGTGCTGCTCTTTTGCTTGTTTCTGGCCTCGATTTAAAATTTGAGAAGTTTTGTGAAATGTACCAGGAGCAACGCCTGTCATGCCAGCAGCAGTCATTACAGTAAGATTGCACGTTATGAGTTTTCCTTGCTAAGTGTTGGTATTCCTGGTTTTGGGTCTGGCAAGGTCAGCCCCAGTCTCCAGGCAGCCCGCAGCCCAGGGGTCAGCCTGGATTTTGGGCGGATAAGGAGGATTTTGTCTGCGGGGGAATGTGCCTTCCGGGGGCCGCCCCTTTCCTCACCCGCCGCCCTCATGGTGCTTCTGCTGTGAGCACGTTGTTGCTCTGTCCTTCCGCCGCTTCCTTCTGCGGACGTGGCCTTGCTTCTGCCTGTCTGGTCGTAGATGCTTGGTTCTGCCTGGGATTTCCAGCTGCGGCTCCTCCTGTCCTCTGCGTGGTGGTTTAATTTCTGTCTGTGTCTTGTTCTTGTCTTAACTCCGTGTGTTCTCGTGATGAGCTTGCACCCTTAGTTCTCCACGTTAACCTGCTTCTCAGTCCTTGTTTTTGGAGAGCCCTCTGTGATTTCCTGCGGCCTCATTCATGCTGCACGTGTTTACTGTGGGCTGGCTTGGGGACAAGTACCATCCAGGGACGGGGTGCACACAGAGATTAGAATGATTGCTGGTTTCCAGTGCCCTGTGCGGAGTCACGCTTGCAGATGCCAGTACTCCCCACTTCTACGAGAGCGGCCTTAATGGGGCGTTGTCTGCATCAGATGTTAAACACTTTTTTTTTTTCAGATTTTTATGTTTATTTTGAGAGAGAGAGAGAGAGAGAGAGAGAGAGAGAGAGAGAGACGGAACATGAGTGGGGGAGGGGCAGAGAGAGAAGGAGACACAGAATCAGAAGCAGCTCCAGGCTCTGAGCTGTCAGCACAGAGCCCGGTTTGGGCTGGAACTCACAGACCTGAGACATGACCTGAGCCAACGGTGGCCGCTTAGCCAGTTGAGCCATGCAGGCGCCCCAGATGTTAAACGCTTCCGATAAACTACAGACCCTCAGGGCCAGTGCAGAAAGGCTGTCTTGTCCGTGTGTGCATATGGGAAGGAAGGGAGAGAGAGGAGAATCAAACTGACTCTCTCTCCCAGCCCTCGGTGCCACAAAATAAAAGGTCTGCTGCCTAAAAGAAAGTAACTTAGCTGGTGGGTGCCTCTGAGGCCCCCTGGGTGCCAGGGCTGCTGGGACGGGGGGAGCCTGATGCTGGGCTGATGGGGCTTCTCCGCTTGGTGGGGGGCCCCCTCTCCTGGCAGGTCCTGGTGCCCCTCGAGGTGGACAGGAGGGAGGGGCAGGGCTTTCTCTGGGTCCAGCCCCTGCCCTCTGCAGGAAGTCAGGGAAGGAGACACTGGTACGCAAAGGAGGAAGACCTTTAAGTCACTTGCATTAAAAAGGATTGAAGTTCACGGTTGAATGTTGAGCCATAGAACCTGGCTGTGGTTGACTTTGGAGCTCTTGAACCTAATCCCTTAGACAAGTGCTCTCAAGTGACTGTGGGTTTCAGTTACTTAGGCAACGTCGACACTGGTCCTCCATCAGTGTAGACTTGGCCGAGGGGCACAAAGGAAGACAAGTGTCCGGCGGCGGTGGAAACCGACAAAGGGTAACCATGGGCCAGAAGATCTGCACCAAGTCTGTGCTTTGCCTTTCCCACCCGTGTCCAGTGGGCGGGTTCACCGCCTGTCGGGTGCCTTCTGTAAAGAGAGGAAGGGGGCGGCTCCAGGGTGGGGAGCGCGTGGAGCAGACACGGGCCCAGAGCTGCCTCCCGCCTGCCTGCTTAGCTCCAATTTGGCCCTGACCGCGCTCTGGTGCTTCTGGTGCGCACGTTTGGCCTGGGGTGACCGCAGGGAGCTGCCTGCGCCAGAGTCCCCCGGGACCTCGGCCGTGAATGCAGCGTGGGGTGAAGCTGCTCTCGGTGGCTCGTCTGTGTGCGTTCTCGGCACACCTGCCCTTGCATGCGGAGACTCCCGGGCCAGGCGCCATGGGGGCGGCCCCACAGGGAAAGCTGTGCGGCCTGCACTGTGCGTCCGCTTGCACGAGCGCTGGGCCAGAGGCGCGGGGCTGCTTGCGGGGCCCGGGTGCGCGTGCGTGCCTGCGGCGCGTCCCCCCCCCACCCAGGCGTCCCTCCGAGGTCCTTGTAGCTCTTCTGTCCGGGCCCAGCTGCAGTGTCCGCAGGGACGTGTACCAGGCCGGCCACGCACTGGCAGGTGCCACCTGTGAGGACCAGCACGAGCTCCTGCTCGGCACTGGCCCCGCCCCACCCCGCCCCGGACTGTCCCCTCCCTGCAAAGACTGAAGCCAAGTTAAATGAATTTCTTTCTGGAACCAATGGGCCGGATCTTAAGCCTTCCTGAGAACTGAAGTGTAATTTAAGAAACTGGAAGAAATTATTGAGTTGGTGTCCTAATCCCCCGAGAGTCTCAGTGCACACTCCACTGAGCAGCATAATCCCTGCCGGTGCCTCGACCCCGCAGAATCCTTAATTACCAGAATCTCATTTCTGCTTCGTGGGCTACCTGAGTAGCATCTGTCGCTCAAATAAACTCAGGTGAAAATAAAGTATTAAAATCAATAATTCAACTCTGAGGTGAAATGGAACAGAAAAATAACTGCAGTCTGCCCGCCGGATTCCTGGGCGGCTGGTTCTGACCGAGGCTCTGACCTCTGCTCTCTGCTTTGTGTCCTCTCTGCGGCCTCTGCAGGGGTGGGGCATGTGCTTGGGCACCTGCACTTTCTGGAAACGGGGACAGCTGCCTCCTTCTGGGAGCGGGGCCCAGCCCCCAGGAGAGGCGCTGGCCACTGTCCCCTCTGGGTCAGCCGGCGATCACTCCAGGAGGGGCCATGGTAGGCCCAGGAGCTTCTCATGTCTGTTTCCATCCTGATCACCTGTCTGAGCTCATCTGGGAGGCCGTTTTCTCCGGGATGTCTCCCCGGATTACCTGTTTCCGTAGGGTCGTGAAAAGCTTGTTATTTTGTGCAGCGCTGTGGTGGGCACACGACCGCCTCCTCTCTCCCTCTCCGAGTTGTCCCAGAGGAGAGGGCAGGGTGGGTGTGTGGCCTCCCAGACTTGCGTGGTCCCTTCTCTGCGAGGGAGCTGTTTGATGTGCACACATCAGGGAGCGCTTGTGTGTGGGAGCCAGTCTGTGTCTGCTCACCTGGGTTTGTGTGAGGGGTGGCGAACACCGCGAGGGTGCCCCGGTCCCCATCAGGTCATGGTTTTAGTGACCGCTTTCTGGGAAAGAAGGCAGCCTGTGGCTGCTGGGCAGGGCCTCCCTCCTCCCAGGAAGGAGGGGAAGCTGGGCAGCAGGGGCGAGGAGGCCTCGCTGCACAGACCAGGCGTTTCCTGCAAAGATTTCACAGCAACGTCTTGTCACGTCATTTCCTTTCTGGGTCAGCAGAAGTCCCCAAATGCCTGCTGCATCCCACCCCATCTCTCCAGCCAGCACCGGCCCCTGGGGGCCACGGTGCGTCTTTGGCTAACTGGTCATGTCTGGAGTCCTCAGGTCTGGAAAGCAATCGTTTAGGATGTTCTGTGGGTGATTCAGCACCGGCTCTGATGAAGGGGGAGACAGTCTGTGAAGCCCAAGTGTGTGGTGATGGGGGCTGGGGTGCTGGTGACTTGGGGTTCCTGCTGTCACCAGCCTGATGCTCCAGAGCCTCACCTGGGGCCCTACGTGTCCCAGATGCAGCTGTGGTCATGACAGGAATCACACACACACGCCTGTCCACACACCTGGAAATCTAAACATGCTCCGAGCAGCCGGGGTTCTCACGGGTGCCCCTCTTCCAGCCACAGCACCGTCCCCCCACCCCAGTTCACAGGAGGGGAGAACCCAGACGGAACTCCGCTTGCAAGATGTCAGCTCACCTCCCAGGTTCCCCCAGCTGGGCCCGACGGGCGACAGGCTTGCCGCTTAGACCAGCTGCATGGCTGAGCACCTCCTGCCTTGTCCCCCTGTGCTGCCCTCCGGGCCCCTTCCCCAGGCTGCCCATACCCCCCTCCACCCACCCACATGCTGTGTGCAGAGTACAGGCCGCCCTGGAAGGCATTTCCATCAGCAAACAGAGATGGGAGACAAGGGGCGCTTCTCCCCGATACGGAAAGGTTCAGAGCTTCTGCAGGAGAAGCCGAGCCACCGAACCGTGGCTCTGCGCGGGCTGCCCTGCCGTCGTGGGACCAGCGTAAGTGTATGGGCTTCTCTAGTCCTTTGTTGTTTCAGTGGACAACATCTCCTAGACTAGAGTTCACCCCTCTTTGGATGGAAGAGGGGAAAGAAATGTCTGCCCCAGAAAGACCTGGGGTGGATTCGCGCTGGCTCCTTAGACAGCCGTGCTGTTACTCGGTGTGCCACAGCCACTCTCCCTGTGAGAAGGGGGGAGGGCATCGACATCCTCCTCCCGACCTCCCTGCCTCGAAGCTGCAGCCCTCCCCCGAGGAGGTGGGGCGGGGCGCGGTTCCGCAGCAGGGTCCACGGGCACCGCCTAAGCGGCCGGCGTGGGGGCAGAAGGAAAGTCTGCCCGGCCTGCTCGAGGCTTCCTGAGGTTTCTACATGTGCTGAGTGCTCGGGCAGCACGGCTGGGTGAGTGCCAAGCCCTCACTGCCCGTTGGCATGGCTCTGGCTCCGGCTCCTGCGGCCCCTGGCGAGCCACGCACTGTGGAATATTGATACGGTTCCAGCAGACTTCTGCACCTGACATTTGATTTATAGCTTTAGGTGTTCTTTTTAATTCTAAACAGTCGATAGAAGATCAAAGGAAATGTCATATTTGCAGTGTTTAAGCCCAGAGTGACACCTCAGCAGCTAGAACGGGGGTGGGGGGTGGAGAGGGGGACGCCCAAGGTGGCTTTTGCCAGCGGGTTCCTCCCTGCCCGCCATCCTGGGGTTCAGAGTGCCCCGTGCTCAGGCCGATGCCCCTCCTCTGCACCCCCAACACTTCAAATATTTATCACATTATATAGCAACCTCCAGAATATTGCCTTCATTTAAGCTTTTCACGTCCCAATGATTTTTTATTATTTCCATCGACCAAAATAAATGAAGAAATGTTTTAGACTACACTTGAAAGCATGTAAAAATCAATAACTGGGTTTTAAAAGATTTAAAATGTCTTGAATACATTCATTTTCAAACATTTTCCTCTGATCTTTAAATAGCTTTTCTTGGAGCATAACATTTTTTTGAAAAGTCAAATATGGAGCATTAAGGGTATAATTACCATTTTAATTATAACTCAATCATCCTATCTGCTTTGCATAGAAATTAAAGCTTTTATGTCAGGATTTGGGGCAGTCACAAATGTTCAGGAGCAATTAATGTTAAAAGTTTATTTTTTTTTTTCAAAACCAGGATGAACTTTACAGTTACTAATTTCGTTCTTAGATTGGCAAGCACGGATGCTCCCTCTTGTCATTGTCATGAAAGTAAATCCCTTTCCATTTGTGAGCCAGTTCAGTGTCCAAGGAAGCACAGTGGTGGAGTCGCGGCTCTCCCCTGGGCACGGGGCCCCGTGGCAGTGACAGCCCCTTGTCCGTGGGACTGCTGTGTGTGTGCGGGGTGCGGGAGGCGTGGGGTCCACGGCCTCTGCCATAGGATCTAAAATAGTCCCAGCCACTCGGGTGTGGGTTTGCCTTCTGTCCCCAAATAGTAGCACCTTTAAATCCTATATGTTCAAGTGGCAGGGACTATTTTTGTTGTTGTTTTTAATTTTTTAAAATGCTTATTTCTTTGAAAGATAGAGACAGAGTGTGAGCAGGGGAGGGGCAGAGAGAGAGGGAGACACAGAATCCAAAGCAGGCTCCAGGCTCTGAGCTGTCAGCACAGAGCCTGACACGGGGCTCAAACCCATGAAGGGTGAAATCATGACCTGAGTCAGAGTCCGCTGTTTAACCAGCTGAGCCACCCAGGCACCCCTGGACTGTTTTAATTACTTAGCAAACCAGTGGAGCCACATGGCACCACTGGCTGCTTCCCCACGGCCTCCTGGGAGTTCCCCTTGTGGTTAGATACCGATGGCCCCCCACGGAATCTGCGAACCACCCGCAAGGGCGAGAGCCACTGGGCTCAGGCTGGGGCATTGGAAGTGTCATTGAAAAGGCTGCTGGAAACCAGCTGCTCCTGTTCTGGAGCTCAGCAGGGGGTGCGTGTGTGTGTGCGCGTGCGTGCACGCCCGTTGGGGCTCCCCGTGTGCCTCTCACCACATACTGACATGGGTGCTCAGATTTCTCCCTAGGAAAAACCCTCCATTGTAATTGGGGTACAGAGTGAAATAAAAGATGCCTGGGCCGTGGGGTGAGGGGTACAGTGAGGTCTCCAAGGGCACGGTCATAGTCACAGCCCCACTGCGGACAAGCATTCATCACAGGAGCTACTGTCTTTTCCGAATTGAGGACAGTCCAGTTTCTGGCGAGTGGCTTCCTGGAGAGGCTTGGGTTTCACGCTGCTGTTTCCCTCTCAGCCTCCGGCTTTTTCCTCACTCCCTGCTGCCATCCCTCCGGGACTCAGAGCACAGGGGCAGCCATGCGGGGGGGGGGTGGATTCTGGGCGGTCAGGGAGCAGCTGCCTTGTCTCCTGTCCCCGAGAGGTTTCCTTCCATGGATTCCCAACGTGTGATCCCGTCCAGACTGCGCCTTGTCTCCACAGCCGATGGCTGTGGGGCTCAGCCAGGTTCTGTGTCTTCGGTGTCTGCTGCCCCATCGCAGGGGCTTGGGCTTCCCGACCACCCCCATCAGAACGGAAACCACATGTGGATCAAGTTTCATCCCCAGTGCTCAGTGCATGGGTGTGTCCTGTGGCTCCTGTGTCCAGAACATACTTCCTATTTATTTGTTTTTATTTATTTATTTACGAGAGAGGGAGAGTGAGAGAGCACGAGCAGGGAGTGGGGGAGGCAGAGGAAGAGAATTGCAAGCAGAGAATTGCACTGTCATGGCAGAGCCAGAAATGGGGCTTGAACCCACAAATCATGAGATCCTGACCTGAGCTGAAACCACAAGTCAGAAAGTCAGATGCTTAACTGAGTGGGCCGCCCAGGTGCCCCCTGAACGTGCTTCTGAGAGCAGAGGGGGCCTCACGATTGTTGTTAACACAGCAAAGGGAGGCTCCCAAGAGTATTTGACTTTTAAGAGAGATGGGAGTGATTTTTCCAGATAGACAAGCCCACCTGGGGGTAGTGACGTCACACAGGGGCTGTTGTCACTGCAGGTGACTTTGCCCAGAGAGGAGGCCGGTGTCAAAGCCAGCTGGCGTCCGAGCCATAGGTTGCTCCCCAGTGAAGGCACAGCGCCCTCCCTCCGGCTGAGAAAAATGGCCAGAGCGGGTGTGGCGGACAGTTCCTGGTTGTAATACGCACAGTTTAACCACTGTCCGCGGAGAGGGAGTTCTCACGGCGACTTTATAACTGTCATTCCTCCAGATAAGATGAGGTTTGCTGACAGGCTTCTGGGTCCTATAAATTCATTCATTTTTCCATAATGGGAGAAGATGATAAGGTGGCGACACGCAGTAAGACACAGATGATAAAACAATTCCCTAAGGAGAAAACATCAACGTGGAAGTGCTGGCGGGCAGATGATAAAACGTCTTGTTTCCTGGTTTTTAGACATCAGATGCGACGTCCTGGAGAGTTGCCATGAGGGTGTGTTGCGTGCTGAGCCCTTGGCAGCCCAGGACTGTTGGGGTTAGTGCTCAGGGGGAGCACGTTTTACTGTGAAATGTCCTGACTGCATCTGAAACTGTCAAATCCCCTTAGGTCTGGCTTCGACTTGTGTCTGTGAGACTGATGGGTCTGTAGTGAAAACCACCGTAGGTCTGGAGCCGAAATCCACCCCATGGGCTCTTACATAAGGCTTTCCCATGTGGTACTATTCACACGGGCCTCTCCTCTCCGTCTGTGGGGGCAGCGGCCAAATCCTCCCTGCCTGGTCAGGTAGCAGGCATGCCCTGGGAGTTGCCTCATCCCAGAGACCACACCCCAACCTGCACTGCTTGAAAAAGTCCACCGTGAGCAAAGACCCTCACACCACCCGCTGTTCTCAGAGGCTGATGACGCTGCGGTTTTAGTACGCTCCTTGTGACCAAGGACATCCTACTCTGTTCTTGAGAGAATGTCCTGGCTACCAGGACCTTCACCCAGGGTTGAAAACAGGGCAGGGCCAGGAGCCTCTGTACTCCACAAGAGGAGGGAGCTTCATAGACCCCAGCTTCCCACTGTGGGAGTGACCGGGGGGATGCGGCACAGAGGGACGGGGCAGCCCTGGGGGTCCGCGAGGTCTGTGTCTTCCTGGCCACGGGATGAGAGCCCAGAGCAGAAATAGACTGGCCCTGCTCTGCTTCCCCTGCCACCCTCTCTGAGCAGCCCAAGTTTTGGGCTCAGGAGACACAAATTGGTCCCTGGTGATAGTTGTAAATAACTCAGCACTCGAGAAAAGTGCAGGTCTCAACATTCCTCGCTGTCTTTAATGAAAGTCTCTGAAGCTTGGTGAGAGGCAATGGGAGAGCTGGAAATCATTAAGGATGGGCCACAAACTTGATTTCCTGCGTTCTGTGCTAAATCTCACTTTCTGCTGCTGGAAAGAACTCAGTCCTATTTGATAGAACCTTTGTAGGCAGAGTCCTTCTTGGAAACTGTTTTGTCTTTTATAAAAACTCCATGCCATGTAGGGCTCAGTGCTAGGGGGACAGTGGTCTGAATTCAATTTGTCTCTCTCTGCCTTCTTATACTTTTTCTAATTCTTCAGACTATAGAGTACTTGAGCTGGGTTTTCTCACAGCCTGCTACTCGAGTTCTTGGCTTGGGGGAAATAATGGCTAGTTAGCCTGGGAGGTTGGTAAGGAGTGCAGGTGAGGGATGGTGAGGACAGAGCACAGTGTGTTTATTAGGCTGATATTGAGGTGGGGGAAAGAAGCATTATAAAACCACCAGGCAAGGATGTTTAAAACAGTTGGCCATTTGGAACCATTTACTGAAGGAAAAACAGGAAATTGTCAAACATCATAACAGCCATTGAGGGCTTTGCTCCATTGTAATCGAGTATAATCTTCTAGGTCCATAATGATGGAGGATCTAGAAAAACTATACTTGATAGTTAGTTGATGCACTGTCTTTAAGAAGAAGAGCTGTTGCGCTTATAATGATTCCTATCCAAATTATTTAAAGAAAAAATTTGGCATTAAAAATATAATTATTTCAATCATTCCAATTATTTAAAAAATCACCATTGAATTCACGGAACCAGCAGAACACCACTGAGACGCAATTCCACCGTATTTGTTACATTTGGCACAAAGAGAAAGAGTGAAGACTTGGCTGGCCTTGTTACAGCAGTACTGGAATCAAACAATAACACATCTATTTGGTCTGTTAGTGGACAGGTTTAAAAAGTAGATCAGGGCTTGAAAAAGTATTGGAGGTCAGTAAAGGGAGAAACCTCTTTCCAGAAGGCATTTTTGTCTTGTCAAATGAATTAATATACTAATATATTCAGAACACCACCTATGCATGCCATGTTTGTTTCAGTCAATACAGTTACCACAGTTGGCACCACACTGCACAGATGCTAGAGGATATCTTAAATTTGTAAAAATACACAATTAGTATCTGTATGTTGAAAATTACAAGATGCAAATGGAAGAAATCAAGTAAGACCTAAGTTAATGGAGAGATGTACTATGTTCATGAATGGGAAGACTTAAATAGTCAAACTATCAATTTTCATGAAACTTACCTATAGTTTAACTCAACTCTTAGGAAAATAGCAAACATTTTTTGTAGATATATACAAGCTTATTCCAAAATCTATATGTAAAGACACAAGTCCCGGAATAACTAAAACATCCATTTTATGAGAAGGGGAATCACATCATCTGATGCTGAGGTTTAGTGGATAAAGCTGTAATCAAGACTGTGTGGTATTGTGAGGGGGTGGATGGATAATCCATGGATCAGAACAGAAAGCTGTGCAAATGTGCCCAGCTGAGTTCTGACAAAGGTCCACGGGCAGTTCAGTGGAGGAAGAATTACCTTTTCAACAAACAGAGCTGGAGCAGTTGCATTTCCTTAATCAACCTCCACATTGACGTGCACCTCACCTCACACCTTACACAAACACTAACTAAAAGTAGCTCATAGGCTTGAACTTTTAGAAAAATGCAGGTGGAAATTCTTAGGAGCTACAACAAGGCAAAAAACACTTAGACTTGACAGAAAAAGGACAAGAAAGGAAAATACTGGGGACTTAGATCTGACAACAGTGGAAGGTCTGTGATAGACCCTCTTACTTACGAGGATGAAAGCCACACTATCAAGAGGAAATGTTTGCAAGTCCAGAATCTGACAAAGTGTTGGTAACTGAAGTACATGGAGGACTCTCAAAAGCATCAGTAAAAACATACAGTTGGATTAGAAAGTGGGCAAAAGACACAAGGAAGCATGTTAGCGAAGAGAACATGCAGATGGCAGATTAGCACATGATAAGATGTTCAGCTTCATCTGTCACCTGGGAGATGCAGGTTAAACCACATGGGATCTTATGACACACCTACCAGAATGGCTAAAATAAAGGGCACCAGCACTACTGGATGCTGGCGAGGCGGTGAAAGACCCGATCCGTCACACAGCTGGTGCTATGCAAATTGGTGTAGCTGCTCTTAGCAAGAAGATGGGATTCCTGTATGACCCCATAAACTGCCCATGGGAATTTGGCCAGAGAAATGGAAATTTATGTTCTCACACAAAAACTACATTGATGCTTATAGCAGCTGTAGTCGTGATCGTCCCAACTGGAATCAACCCCATGTCCTTCACTGTGTAAAGTTTAGACAAAGTATGGTCCGTTTGCACCACAGAGCACCACCTGGCAGTAAAAACGAAGTCTTGAGTTACCCAGCAAGCTGGATGGATCGCCAAAGAACTATGCCGAGTGATAGGAACAACCCGAAATACATGCGGTATGATTGCATTTACATTATGGCAGAGAAACAACAAAATTACAGGAGCAGAGCACAGGTTAGAGGGTGCTTGGATTAAGGATGAGGTGTGGGAGGCAGGTGGCTGTGACTTTCAGAGGCAGCAGGATGTGCCTGTGATGATGGGCATCCTGTGTTGTCACTGTAGCGCTGGCTGCACAAACATACCTACATGTGTGACAGAACTGCACAGCACTGTGCGCGTGTGTGTGCGCGCGCGCACACACACACACACACACACACACACACACAGAGTCCTAGGCCTCATCCCAAGCCAACCAACCCGAATGTGTTGAGAGTGACGGTGGTGTGTCTGCGACACAAGCATCGCGAGGATTCTACAGAAGGAACCAGCCTCATGCTGGGTCTCAGGAACCCACTCAGGAACCACAGCCAGCACAGTCCTCCCTCCTGGCCTGGGCTCCGTCTTTGTGAGTGTCCCCTGAGCACAGGGTGCAACAGTGCACGCTGACAGGACCCAGTGCCACATGGTAGCTTCACGTCACACTGCTCGACGAGACTTCGGCCTGGCACACGCCAGCGTTTTGCTCCCCTTGGCACATTGGGGCTGATGCCATTATGTCTCTGCAGCACCACCCCTTATAATACATGGCACAGTGGAGGAAACAATCAGCAAAACTACAAGGCAAATGACAGACTGGGAGAAGGTGTTTGCAGACAGCATATCAGATAAAGCATTAGTATCCAAAATCCATAAGGAACTTACAAACTCAACACCCAAAGAACAAGTAATCCAGTGAAGAAATGGGCAGAGGACATGAATAGACACTTTTCCAATGAAGACATCCAGATGGCCAACAGACACATGAAAAGATGCTCAACATCACTCATCATCAGGCAAATACAAATCAAAAAACCACATTGAGATACCACCTCACACCTGTCACAATGGCTAAAATTAACGACTCTGGAAACTACAGATGCTGGTGAGGATGTGGAGAAAGGGGAACCTCGTGCATTGTTGGTGGGAATGCAAACTGGTACAGCTGCCCTGGAAGACAGTGTGGAGGTTCCTCAAAAAATTAAAAATAGAACTACTCTATGACCCAGCAGTTGCACTACTAGGTATTTATCCAAAGGATACAGAAATGTTAATTTGAAGGGGCACATGCACCCCAGTGTTTATTGTAGCACTATCAGCAATAGCCAAAGTATGGGGAGAGCCCAAATGCCCTTCAACTGACAAATGGATAAAGAAGATGTAGTTTATATATACAGTGGACTATTACTCGTCGATGAAAAAGAATGAAATCTTGTCATTCTCAACTACATAGATGGAACTAGGGGGAAATAAGTGAAATAAGTCAGGCTAAGTGAAATAAGTCAGGCAGATAGACGATTTCACTCATATGTGGAATTTGAGAAACAGAGCAGATGAACATAAGGTAGGGGAAGGATCAACAAGATAGAGAGGGAGGCAAACCATAAGAGACTCATAAACACAGAGAACAAACAGGTTGCTGGAGAGGAGGTGGGTGGGTGATGGTCTAGATGGTTGGTGGGCATTAAGGAGGGCACCTGTGGGATGAGCACTGGGTGTAGTATGTGAGTGAGGAGTCACTGGATTCTACTCCTGAAACTGATACTACATTGTATGTTAACTAACTAGAATTTAAATTTAAAAAATAAATAAAAATGAAAAAAATAGTAAAAAATATTTTGTAATTTTCAAAACACAAAAAATACACTGCAAATAATATGCCCAAACTTTGAGGGGGAACTGGAAGTTTACTTTGCTCCATATTTAAAAATTTCTCTCATTCACAAAAACAAGTGAAAGCAGTCAAATAATGTGAGGCACTCCCGGGGCCCCTCTGTGTAACGGGTGGCTGTCAGCCAGCAGCGGTCTGCCTCCGGAGAAAGCCTCCAATGCCTCTGCAGGGCTCTGTGCTGAGTCTGCACGCGGAGAAGACCCGTTGTCCTCACCCTGTGGAGAAGGAGCACCCCTGGGCTCGGGGCGCTGTGGCCTGGCATCCGGGGGTGTCTAGACAGTCGTCTCCCAGGTGCCAGGCCGTGGTGGGGTGTGCACGTTCCCAGTTAGTGGGATTTCCGTACTTTCCGTTTACACCGTTTGCTTAGAAGATGTGGTTGGCGGACCCGATATCTCTCAGAGAATCTCTAGAATGGGGAAGGCAGTCAGTTACAACAGTAGATGTGCAAACACTAGGAAATTCTAATCTGGAAAATGGCTTGGAAGCGAGTCGGACCTTTTCCGTTTGGCAAACGTCCATTGTGGTGTCTTGACTATAAAGTTAAAAATACACAGAAGAATAAGTCACTTTCTGAGTTAAAAATATAGTTGTAGAGCCTTTTGGCATTGAAGGCTAGCAGGTATGAATTGATTCATCAAGGACTATGGTCTGAAGCTACTAAGTGCTTTGGTGACACTGTAAATGAAGGGAGACAAGGTGGGAAGACTGTGACCCTTGATTAGGACCCGATTCTAGCTCCACCTCAGCCACTGATTTTCTGTGACCTCATGGATGACCTTGCCGGATTCCACACCCCAAGTTTAACTGTTCTTGGCATAGTAGTGACAGAGGAGGAGGAGAATAAGGAAGAGAAAAAGGGGGAAACAACAGAAAGAACATTAGTCCTCGCCCCCAAAGAACTTTCTGGAGCCCACATTTATGCTGACATTGGTGCAGCCGGGGGCGTGCCTTCTGTCCCTGGAGCACAAAGCCAGGAAGCAGGCAAAGGCAGTTCTGCAAAGGCCTTGAGAACGAGGAATGCATTCCTGACATCACGGAGTGGCATCACGGAGTTACATCACAAAGTGACATCGTGGAGCGACATCATGGAGTGGCATCCTGGAGGGGCATCATGGAGTGGCATTCTGGAGGGGCATCACAGAGTGACATCCTGGAGGGGCATCACGGAGTGGCATCCTGGAGGGGCATCCTGGAGCACTGCCAGAGCCGGGGGAGGGCAGTGGCCTAGGCCGGGAAGGGACTGCACAGGGAGATGAGGTATTTGAGGGCTGATGGATGGCAGAGGCGGCGGGTCAGGGGTCAGGAAAGATGGTTCCGGCAAGGCCTGGTACCGCAGTGGCAGCGCCCCGCCTCTTGGCCTGGGGAACCCCAGGGGGCACGGCTCCTGCTGGGTGATTCCTAACTCTCCTTCCGAGGCGGTGCCCTGATCAGGGCAGGCCTAGCTCCGTTTCTGTGGTGGAAGCAACAAAGGATCTTGAGCAGGTGGGAAGCAAGCCTGAGTATGAGGCTTAGCGAGATTACTGAGGCAGCTTCCTGGACAGAGCAGGGCAGGATCTGGTCAGAGAGTGGAGGGAACCCACTGCAGGTGCAGCAAGGCCCACTTGGTCCCCGAGGCACCGAAAAGCGGAATTCACTTGTGTTGGAGGCATGGGGTGAGACGGGCAGAGCTGCAAACGGCCCAGCTTCGTGGAAAGGGGGAGTCCAGAGAGAGCATTAGTACCCGGATTCCCTGCCCTTTCGCGTTCTTCTGGTTCGAATGGGGTGGGATGGGTAGCTTCTGCTCAAGTGCGCGTTTGGAATAAGCCACGTGAAGTGCCGCCTTCCACTCAAGCCCACGTGGCAGTTTCTTGTTGTTTCTGATGAGGTAAATTATTTACCTATTTCCGGGGCTGCAAAATACGTCGTATTTTGCAGATACTCATGGAACAGGGCCTGGCTCGCCTTGGCTTATGTGTGAGGCAGAGGGCATGCCTGGCCACCTCCGCCGTGCTAGACTCGCCCTGTCGAGCTTTGGGGTGTAAAACTCTTACTTCACATTGCTTATCAGGGAGCGGCTCAAGAGAAAGGCACGCCACAAGTTTGTCACTGTGCTAATTTATGAGACGTCAAGTTCAGACGTTGCTCTGATTCAATACGAGGTTCACACTCCAGCGCTTGCAGCCTGTGGCAGCCACGTAGATAAAGGATTTAACAAAACGCTGCAGTATTGCATTTCAGTGCAACAGAGAGGTTCTTGGCAGCCACCTCATATTTTGTGCCTGCTGCCAGTTGAGATGTAAAAATTGTCAGACTATTTATTTCTAAATGGAAATCCAGGCATTGACAATAATGAAAGTGTGAGTAAAATAGGAGAAACCGCTGCTATTAAATCTGAGCCAGCGAGTTCTTAAGAGTTTAAATAATTAAATCTATTAAAATGTATCACTTGTTCAGAATCTTCCAGAGCGGAAGCCAGGATGCCCTGACGTATCAGCACGCTAAAGCAGTCGTGGACCTGGTGAGCGAGCCGGCCAGGTCTGGCAGTTTTCCCTCTGGTTCCTTCCGCAGCCACACCCATGGCTCCTGCTGCCCACGGCTTCCCGGCTGCTTACCCAGCGGCCCCACGTGCACACCTTCAGTCTCCCTTCTGGTTATTGTTCTGCCCCATCAGCTTCTGCCCAAACTTTGCTGCTCTGCACGTTTGTCTTGGGAGCTGGGGGTCCTTGTGGACGGCTGCCTCGACCTCTTTCTTATTGCTCCCGAGATGCTGCATCTTTGCCCCTCCTAAGATCTGTCTATGGCAGCATCTCAGCCACGGGCTGGCCCCACATTTCGTGTGTCACAGACCAGCCTGGGTACTTGACTTGTGGCTCAGAAACAGGACCTGGTTGGGAGTGTTCTGTCAGGTGGTCAATGGGCAGGATCAGGGGCTGGTGATTTGTTAGCTGATGCCTGTTGAGAAGGCTCCAGAATGGATGCCTAAGGTTCAGGGTCATAGGCCTAGGAAAGCTGTGTAGAAGGAATGAATTTTTTCCTTGTTTTTTTTAAATCACATATAAACATGCCTAGAATGTTTTCTCTGACTGAAGTGACACATTCAACTGTTCCCTCGAGTGGCACTTTATTATCTTTGCCTTTCCACAGAAGTCAGGTACGGCTGGATAATCGCTGACATTATCCACATTCTTTTGTATCTGAAGATGGAAGTAAGGACTTCTTCACCAAGGAGGGATAAGTCATGGTTGATTGAGCCACATGCTTTCTTGGTCTCCTCTGAGGCATCAGAACAGAGGTCAGTAGAGTCTGGCATGACGTGTAATGTGGGGTGGTCCTTCCTGGTGTGGGTTGGTCATGGCCACGGGCTTGGCCAAGCCATGCTAGAGCCCTGGGATCCTCAAACTGACTGTACGCTGTGCATTGGAAGTAGCTTTGAGTGTTCATTCCACATACGCACATTAATTCATTTATAGATGGTATGAACTGCTCTGTTAATGTAACTTGTAAAACATACACAGAACTAGAAATTGAAAAATCACTAGCCATGTTCCATAAATGAGGGACGTAAGGGAACTGCCTTAACCTGAGAAAGTAACCATGAAAATCCACCACTAACATCACATTCAACGTGAAAGACTGAATGCTTTCATCCAGCCATCAGGAATAGGACCAGGGTGTCTGTTCTGGACACTTCTATTCAACACTATCCTGGAGCTTCTAGCTAAAATTATAAAGCCATTACAATAACACACTGGAGTCTATCTCCGTGACCTTAGTGAGGTCGTGATCTTAGCTATGACACCAAAAGCACAGTCACAAAAGGAAAAATGGACCCACTGGGCTTCATCAAAATTAAAAACTTTCGTACTTCAAAGGACATAATCAAGAAAGTTCAAAGACAACCCACAGAGTGGGAGGAAGTATTTGCAATCCTATACATGGTATGGGACTAGTATCCAGAATGTACAAAGGCGTCTTATAACTCAGAAAATTACAGACCCAAATAAAAACGGTCCAAGAATCTGAATAGATATTTCTCCAAAGCAGATGTACACATTAAAAGATACTCAGGCTCACTAGTCATCAGGGAAATGCAAGTCAAAACCAGTGTATCATTTCACACCAATGAAGATGGCTAAGACATAAGATAGGTAGCAACAGGTGTTGGCAAGGATGTGGAGAATCTGGAGCCCCTGTTCATTTCTGGTGGGATCATAAAGTGATGCAGCCACTTTGGAAGAGATTGGAGATTTCTCAAAATATTAAGAATGTACATAACAGCACTTCCACCACTAGGCGTATACCCAAGGGAGAGGAAAACACACGTCCACATAGAAACGTGTATGCACATATTCACAGAAGCATTATTGATAATTGTTGGGAGCCATTTTTGAACTCACTAAGTTGAGAAAAACTTGTGAAGTTAAGATAAGTTTGCATGAACTCTTACCCTCAGATGGCGACTGATATCCACCCCAACTCCATTGTTTCTGCTTGAGTAGCGACCCCCAAGGCACCTTGTTGATTGGTATTTGGAGTGACTCATTCTGGCCTTGATATGCTGATTGCACTTTGTGAAGGAACTTAACTGTAGGAACTTCTTTTGTGGTTATGGGAGCAACATTGTGTTCCTGAAAAACCTGTTTTTCTTATTACCTCCCATTAAGCGATAAACAAGCTATTGATCCCTGCTCACAAAGAACTAACTTTTTGCCTTTACTATGCTAAAAACATTATCCTGTTTATATCAGAATGCCACTTCTTGGCTGTTCCCCATACCCTTTTGCATATTAGTGTTCTGGAGAATTTTTACTGATCAAAGAATTTATCATCAGAATGTCACTTCAGGGCTGTTTCCCATACACCTGTGCATATCAGTGTTCTGGCAAGTTTTTACGGATCAAAGAATTTATCATCAGAATGCCACTTCTGTGCCGTCCCCCAAACACTAAATCATAAAATAAAGTTGAGTCTCAGACAGTGCAGAGAGGCCTGGCTGGTGACCAGAAAGAATCTCGCACCTCTCTCATCCCTCCCTCGCTGACACCGTCCATCCTTCAGGGACCCCTGGACCTGGCTGGAGCTGGACTCTGGCACATAATAGCCCAGAAGTGGAAACAACTCCCATGTCAAATGGATCAACTGACGGGAGGATAAAGAAAATGTGGTGCATCCATAAATGGAATGTTACGTGGCTCTAAAAATGAATGAACAACCAATACGTTCTATATCGTGGATGGACTTTGAATAAAAGATGCTAAGTGAGAGAAGCTGGACGTGAAAGCTTCAAGTTGTATGATTCCATATATGTGAATGGCCAGTCCTTAGAGACAGAATGTGGATCAGTGGCTACCAGGGGAAGGGGGAGGGGAGAATGCTAGGTGGGTTTTCGGGTGGTTAAACTGTTCTAAAATTAGATGGTGGTGACAGTTGCACAAGTCTGTGAATATACCCACGGCCATCAGCTCGCACTTTTTTTTTTTTTATATTTATTTCTAGGAGAGAGAGAGAGAGACAGCGTGAGCAGGGAGGGTCAGAGAGAGAGGGAGTCACAGACTGAAACAGGCTCCAGGCTCTGAGCAGGCAGTAAGCACAGAGCCAGACACAGGGCTCGAACCCAAGAACCACGAGATCATGACCTAAGCAAAAGTCGGACGCTTAACCGACTAAGCCACCCAGGCGCCCCCAGCTCGCACGTTTTCAAAGGAAGAGCTTATGGTATCTGATTTTTATCTCAATAAAATTGTTATAAAATAGTAAGATTGAAGTATAAGGTAATAAAAGGTCTAGATTTTCTTCTTCCCCTTCGACGTGCCATCTACACGTGCCACCCTCTGGAGACTAAACACACTATGCCATTTGATTATGGACCCACCCGTTTGCAGTGGCCTAGAAAGCTGTTAGGTTTGTCTCAGAAATCTCCTGCACCCATGATACGGTAGTTGTTATGTGGGCAGTTTGGGAAGGCTTCAGGAAAATCCCTCTTGAAACTGTCAGGCTATGACACTTGGACTCAGAATGTCCCCTGCCTTCTTTCCACTTGCATACATGTGAACATTAGGGCTGGTGAAGCCCCGTGTTTAGAATCCTAAATCTGCAAAGCTGGAAAATGCTTGTTGATCCACTTGGCTTTTGTTGCTGTTTAGAGCATCTAGTAGATTCCGAATACCTTTTGCTGATCAGTGAGAAATACTCAAACGAAGAATGGCATGTTTTTGATATTTTGACGTAAGGACTCACAGGACTTCAGGACAGTGCAGGCACTTGCCTCTGGGGGCAGAGGATAGAAATGGAGAGCATTCCTAAGTTAAGGACCAAACCCTTCCACCTGCCCTCTTCCTTCTTTCAAATATTTGTGTAATTTTGGTTTTTAGATGATATATGTTCAATATGGAAATGATGAGCTGGTTAACTAATTCAGGTAGGATACACCAGTTTGAAGAAAAATCTCAAAACTTTCAAATGATTTGCTTGACTAAATTGACTACTCATGAGTAAAAATAATGTATCTGATTGCCCTGGGAAGCACAGCTACTGATTTCCCTTTCTCTAGATTTTAGGTTATGTGCTTTCTTCCTTGTCTCCTTCCCTGCCCTCAACCAAGATTGCACTGTGTGTTAGCTAAAATTTAAGTAAACTCACAAATAAATGAAATAAAAGTACAAGAAGCCTATGTGTGGAGTAGCAGACTCTGTTTTGGCATAAAGCACACCCAGGTTGTGGGGAGGGATGGGGGGTGCTTGTCTGACGCCAGCCCGTCTTTTGGGTCTCGGCCCCGTTTGCACATGCCAATTGTTTGCTAGTGGCCAGCTTAGAACACACGTCCCTGAGCTCATTAAAGGAAAGTGCTCGATCCATTTCTCATTCAATTGCCAGCTCATTAGAGGTGTCCCAGACTTAGCTGAGTTTACTCAATTCTTGCTATCTTTTGCCTTGGTTTCGATTAACTTTGGTGCCATAATTGCCCACTTCAGAGTTATCCTATGTTACGTGATCCTTAGGCGGCTAGTGTTGCCTTGTCAGGAAGAACGGGGCACCCAGCGTGCACGAGGCGCTTTGATTTACCCTCCCTGCGGCCCTATGAGGTCGGTTCTCCTGGTGACTGATTCTGTAGAAGGGTGAACAGGCAGTGTGCCCAGCGTCACACAGGGCCCAGGCTCCTGAGTCCACAGCCCTGACCCCGGGCGGCCTCTCTGCGTGTGCTTGCTGAGCTGCGGCAGTATTGAGGGTGCTGTTTGTGTCAGCAGGTAATTATCCTGGCAAGGCTTTTCTCATCACACAAGTACATCATTCTGGTAAACAGGCCGTGTGTGTGTGTGTGCGTGTGCTTAACAGAAAAGGTCACAGAAAACAAGTGTGTGCAGCAGGAGGAGGCTGGGGAAGGTGGGGGTGGCCCAGAAAGGGAGCAAACACGCTCACTGTCCTGCACGGGCAAACCGGTGACAGACCCGCCATCAGCCCAGCTGCCGGCTCACCTTCCTGCGTCTGCCGCGAGCAGGACATATATAGGAGGAAGAGAGCACCATGTGCTGCGGAGCAGGCGCTCGGTGGGCCTCCGGCAAATGGGTCAGTTTCGTATCAGTTAGTTAGTGAACGGCATGGCTTATGAAAGAGATCCGGCTCTCTTCTGGGACAGATACATTTGAAAATATGACTGGTGTCGGGTGCTGTGGGCAGTAATGTCTGAAGCTGCTGTTCGTGAAAGTCGTGGACCAGTCGCTCTGGGCTTCTTAAAGAGAAATATGCTTCAGGAGAATTGGCATGTGTTCCTGTACTGTGCGCGTGCCCTCTCTCTCTCGAATATATGCATTTATTGTTAGTGTTACATTTATTCACAGCTGTCAATCCAGCTACTTCAATATAGATCCTCTTATTAAGATTTACAGTTTTAATAGATGTATCCTTAAGATTTCAAGGTGGGTTATTTTCTGTGATTTTGCAGTTTTCCTTGTATAAGGAAAGTTGTTTCCTAAAGCCAAACACATTTGTACAGAGTTAAGAGTAACTTCTTAGTTTACTGTTTGGTTTTCTGTCGAGTGTGTCTGAGGTTAGCGCTCTTTCCTCACCTTTACCAAACACTTAACACATCTCTAAAACAGTGCAGTAAAACATATTGTAATCATTTTTTTCATTTCAAGTCTTTCCCTGAGTGCAGTTCTGAAATTCTAGCATGACTACGCATCATTTGTGGTAATTGTTGAAAATGGAACCCAAGATATTCTGATTTGGCAAGTCTAGGTTAAGTGCCTGGTATCTGCATTTTAAAATGTGACATCTAGGGGCGCCTGGGTGGCTTAGTCGGTTAAGCGTCCGACTTTCGCTCAGGTCATGATCTCGCGGTTCGTGGGTTCGAGCCCCGCGTCGGGCTCTGTGCTGACTGCCAGCTCAGAGCCTGGAGCGTGTTTCAGAGTCTGTGTCTCCCTCTCTCTCTGACCCTCCCCTGCTCACGCTGTCTCTCTCTCTCCTAGAAATAAATAAAATGTTAAAAAAAATTAAAAAAAAAAAAATAAAATGTGACATCTAGACAGATGTTCTGCTGGGAGTTATTGGACCATAATTTGGGAAACCCATTGACCAGCTGTGAGCAATTCTCAAAGGGAAGGGTTTTATCCTGTTCACCTCTGTGTATTCCTAGCACCTGGCATGTCACCTGAGGCAGCATATGCTCATTAAATTTTTGTAGAATGGATGGATGGACAGAGGGATGCATGGATGGATGGATGGATGGACAGAGGGATGCGTAGATGGATGGATGGATAGTTGGATGGATGGACAGATGGATGGATGCATAGATAGATGGACAGATGGCTGGCTGGCTGGTGACTGGGTGGATACACAGAAACCAGTCTCTCTGTAAGCAGGCCTGACAGTTTCTAAGCCATTAGTTGAGCTATGAACAAAGGCTGGCAGTCCGTTATGTCTTTTCTAAACCCTAAGGAACATTTTGATATGTCTTAAATAAGAATAAATCAGTCCCTGCCTAAATAGGATAGACTTTCACTTTTTTTTTCTGATTTCAAAAGTCATCAAAGCAAAATCTGTATGTCCTGATTATCTCATTGTCTTTGCAACTAGCTCATTCCTTTGTTTATCCTGTTTTGTGCATACAAGTCAGAAATATGTCTGCATCACAAATAAACTGCCTTCCAAGTGCCTTAACACTGAATTTGGATTTGAATAGAACTAAATAGGTCTTCACATTTGGCTGTTGTGGTTAATATGACCATTCATAGCATGTTTCCATATATCTTCATGACAAATGTAAACATAATTAACTCTTATTCAAAAGTAATTGGGTTGTAAAATCTAGTGATTTCTAAATGTGTTCCCCATTTTAAGAAACTCCATTATGCAAACATTCAAATTTGTGGAATGCATATAAATTCAGCACCAATTCATTTCAAAATTATTCTCTGCTTTACCACAGGATTCACTACAGGAGGTTTTACAACAATGGGATTCCATAAAACATTTACAGTGTTACTAACTTTGCAATAATCTGATGTAGCCCATATGGAGCAGCGGCCCCTCTGCTAAGGCAGTTACCTCCTTATACTGTGACTCTCCAGGCTGTCTTTTATGCTCACCGTGACTTTCTTCATGGGTTTTATCATGTTCGCCTTTGTTTCATTGGTGTCTTAAAGACTTGGTGCCTAATTAATACTCTAAGCATCTAAAGGACATTTTTTGGATTCTTGCACACATCTATCCCTTGAGATTCCTAAAACATTGTGGGAGCCCCCTTAATATTTATTAAATGGATACTCTCGCTGTAGAAAGGCAGATAATTCTGTATTATGATGTATGAGTGCCGTGTGGCTGTGGAAGGAAAATGAAGGCTTTGAAGGCTCCTTGGAAATTTCTTCTTGTTATAAAATAAGAATGACCTTTGCAACTCCATTTAGGTGCAGCTCCTAGTGAATTACGAGGTGTTCCTCATGGAAAAGACATTTTCTGTAGTCTGCTCACCCTCCAAAGACCACAAAAGTTCTCTGTAGAAAAAAATGACCCCTTCTCAGTCCGCCGAGGGTTACCCATGTCAGGTGAAGTTTATCACTATCCGGAGTGTCAAGAAGAATTACTGTCAGGGTGGCTCAGCTCATTACCTCTGCTCTTCATCCACCGTTCTCAGTGGCCATGGCCTTTGTGTTGGGTGTGCAGCCTCTCTCTGCTCCCTTCTCCCCCCACGGAAACAGCCTGTGGCCTGGCAGTGAGGATCCACTCAGGACACTAGAAACCAGCGGGCAGGAGGCCATGGAACGGGTGACTTTAGAATGAACTCAGAGAAACGTTCCTTTTTCATTTAAAGATTTGCTTATGGGCCTCATACACAACCACGAATCGACTTTCACGAAGTTAGTTACTGAGAGAAAGAAATAAAGAAGATCCAAGGGCACCTGGTGGGCTCAGTCAATTAAGTGTCTGACTCTTGATTTCAGCTCAGGTCATGATCTCATATTGGTGAGGTGAGGTCGAGCCTCATGTTGGGCTTTGCGCTGACAGCATGGAACCTGCTTAGGATTCCCTCTCTCTTTCTCTTTCTGTCTGTCTGTCTGTCTCTCTCTCTGCTTGGTCCCTGCTTACACATGCACTCTCTCTCTCAAATGAATAAGTATTAAAAAGTAGATTCGTGTAGTACATGCCTCTAAGCACAAGGGTGTGCATATGTGAACTTCTCTCCAAATTAAATTCCAGTCCTTGACCATATAACCAAGTGACGAGAAGGACAAAATACCTGCTGTGATTCCTATGCAGGATTCAGATCCTGAGTGCAAACTGGTGGCCCAGCTTGTGTCAGCTGAAGTGAAAGGACACGTAAATTTTGGCTCATGTGACAGGTGTGCCGGGGGCAAGTGGTCTGTCTTTGAACTGGTCAGTTCAGGTGATGCCGTCGAATCTGTGTGCGTGCGGGCAGTTTGCTGTCCACCCGTCCTGCCTCCTGGCCCCTCTCCTTGTCCCTCTGGCCTTATGGGGGGGGGCGTGGGCAGTTAGAATGCAGTCTAACACCCCCTCTGCTGCTCAGGCCCCAGTGATCCCTCCTCCACTGATTTCATTCCTGGTTCAGATGCCAGCAGAGGTTAAGGGGTGGATCCTGACGTCTTCCAAGGTACCTGGTCAGCCTGGGGAAGGGGGCTTCCTCACAGGGTTGGGCATGCTGGAGTCTGCTCCCAGGCCGCGGCGCGCCCCAGCCTGTGCCTCATCTGGGGCTGACGCCGGCCTCGGCTTGGCCTTGTCCTTTGGCGTGTCTGTTGTCTTCCAAGTGGAGCCTACGTCCGGCTGTTCTGAAGCAGCATCTGTTTTAAATTTGGAAAGTCTCACGCAAGCCCGTCCACGCGGAGGAGGCCCGAGGGGCCCGCAATTCTCCAGCCCTGCGGGCATCTCACTGGAAATGGGAAGTCATTCACCGGTGACAGTTGTGCTGGCTGACAACCTGCAGTCACGCCCGCTTCCAGAAGGCATCCTGCATGTTTCAGCTCGTTCTGCACAGGCCACGGTGGTCTGGGGCTCCGGGTTCACTGCTTCTGGCCCCTGGCAACACTGCAGGTTCATTTTGTATCCATCTCTCCCCATATCAACTTTCCGTTCTTCAGATTCATGTTAGATAAGCTATTCACTTTCACCTCCGTCCCAAACCCCTCGGAGGGAAAATACCGGAACAAGAAAATCAGGCCCAACTTGTGGTTGGCACTATTGTCTAGAATGGTGTGGATTTTCCACTTGGGCCGGCTGCCTGGGACCATGGTCCTCTGAGGAGAGCCAGCCACAGGGCGAGCCTCCGGGATGGCCCCCTGACCCCCCACACCAGTGGCTTTGGAGGCAGAGGTAACGGACCTCTAGGCTGAAGGAAGACGTCTGCCTTCCTCTGTGCTCTGCTAGCGGGTCGGTTCCAGACTCTGAAAAGGAAGGGCTGGGCAGGTTCCCCGCTCCCTCGCAGGACCCTAGGGGTGCTGGGCGGGTCCCCTGCTCCCTCGCAGACCCTGGGCCGCTGTGTCCCTGGCTTGCTCATCCCGATGCCTGCTCTGTCCTCGCTCACGTGCGTGTTGCCATCACCAGCAGTGTCCACAGGGCCCAGATTCTGGACACAAAGCACTGTTTTCCTCTTGGGATCGCTCTGGTCCTGGTCCCATGGCTCCCAGCCCCCCGGTTTGTCCTGCCCTGGGGCCCCAGAGCCAGCCTGGCCGCATAATCACCTTCCTCCAGGGCTGTCTCTGCTCCCCAGTGAACAAGTGGCCGGAGCTGGGCTCTGCAGCGTGGCAATGGTGCATGTACCACGGTGAGTGTCTCCCTGCACCTTCCGCAGACCGGACTCCGGAGGGCAGAGAGCGGCGACCTCCAGTGGCAGCTAGCGGGCCATCCATGCAGGGGTCAATCGGAGCCTTCCACCAATTCATGTAGTGGTTTGTAAAGACGCTCCACAGAGCCCCGCCTGGATCTTGGATGGTTTTCTTTTCTGATGCCTTCCACCTGTGCCCATTTGCTTTGCTTACAAAAAGGACTAAAAGCAGACAAAGCAAAAAGTATCAGCCGGTCCAGGGTACGGTGGGTTTGTGCCAGAGTCTGAATATTTCCGAGTCAGTACTTCCATTAGGAAAGAGCTTCTCGTGCTGAGAAGTTGCACAGCTACCCTTGGCAGAGGGTGTCCTGGTGACTGCTGAGACGGAGAGGCACCCGCCTGTGACGGCACGACCTGTCGAGATCACATGCAGATCTGACCAGAGTGCTCTGAACAGTGGAGCCCAAGGTCGGAGGAGACCTGCGTTTGATGTAGATCGTGCTCGTTGTGAAGCCGTTCCTGCAGCCTCACTTTGCTGCCTTGCATTCTGGCAGCTTCTTGGAGAATCGGGGTCTTGATGGAGGAAGGGAGCACGCTGGCCTCCGAGCCCTGTGGCCCGAGCAGGCTGGGAACCAGACCGGGCTAGAATTCAGCTAGCAGCAGGCAGAAGCCAGTGTCCTGTGACACTTGGACCCGCCGACTGTCCCTCTGCTGTGCACATCCCCGGCTCTCGTGACCGTGACAGTCCTACGTGGTCCTCCCAGCCAGGTCAGGCCATACAGTAGGAAAGTGCCATTTGTCAAGGATGCGGGGGTCCCGGGGGGCTGTCCCGTCAGGACCTTGTCCCTGTGCACTTTTCTCCTGCTCACGCGCAAATACCGCCGTTAGGGTGCAGATACAGAGTCAGAGCCTGACCCGTCGTCGTCACTGAGCAGCTGCGGTGTGTTCTGCCTCCCAGGGAGGCCAGCAGCCCGTTCAGCCTCTTGCGTGGCCCCTGCCAGACCAGGGTTGAAGCTCAGACGTGTGGCCTCATGGACCCGTCGCCACCACACCACCTCCCCGACGTTAGGGGGCCTGGCATCTGTTTCCCGGCGTTTCTTCTTGGTGGGACCCATTCTGAGCCCACTAGTGGAGAAAGCTCCTGGTGAGGTTAAAGCAAGTTTGCACGGCCTTTTGCCAATCAGATGACGACTGATATCCGCCCCCACTCAGTTATTTCTGCTGGGGCACCGACCCCCAAGGTACCTTGTTGATCAGGATCAGGAGTGACTTGTCCCCTTATTCTGGCCCTGGTATGATGATTGCACCTTGTGAAGGAACTTACTGTGGGAACGTCTTCTTTTGTGCTTATGGGAACAGACATTGTGTCTCCAGCAGGTCCTGTTTCCCTCCATACTTTCCCTTGAGCTGTGAACAGGCTAATGACCCTACTCATAAAAGATTGACCTTTATTTGTACAATTCTGTTTCTACGGTTGTGTTAGTCCAAGATGTTCATACAGCTCAACATGTAAATCAACTAAACAAAAATGTCTCTCATGCCCTAGCTATTCAAGAAATCATAGACAAAAAATTAGACACAAAGGTAAATGCACTCAAAGAGGCTATTCTATGTGTTAGAAATGAGCTAAACTCTTTAAAGGTACAGTTGGCTCTCCTGTGCCATAAGGAATATAACTGGAAAATAAAGTCTTGCCCGGAGACAAAAAGCCTCACTTAGAGAAGGAACAGATAAGGGCAGAACGTAAGTTACTACATAGACCTTTGCTAACTGGTGGTGCATAGCAGCCCCTTCCCTAAGGCCTACGTTCCACAAACACCGTCCCTGACCCTGGCAGCTGGGATGAGGATGGATGAGAGTATCTGCAGCTTAACCTATGACTTAGTCTTAGCGTTATTACAATGTGTGTGTTATCTTGTTTTCCACTAAGAACACCCCGTTATTTTCTTACTCAACCTCACTGTAGTTGGGGAGGTTCTGCAAGAATACTTCTGTAAAACCTGTTTCTGTATGTTTTCCAAAACATCTTATCACAGAGAACTATCCATTGTAAACATTCCATTTTCAGACGCCATGTTAATGTTTAACCTATAAATAAAGACACCGAATCCGACAGGGCAGACATGCCTGCCTGGTGATCAGAAAGGATCTCGGGGCTCCCTCATCCCTCCCTCGCCGACACTGTCCATCCTTCAGGGACCCCTGGGGATACTCTCACCGCCCTGGGGTGCTGCTGGCAGCCTCTCCCCCTGCCGCCTCCCGGGTTTGTGGGCTCTGAGGTCGGAGGGGGGGCTGCCATGTGGGCTGTGCCCGTGCCGCACAGGCTCTCGGGGAACTTGGCCTCGTCTGGCGCTTTGTGAGGAAGCCCGTCGTGTGGGCACCCCAGCCTCCCTGCTGTGCCTCCTTCACGGTCACCTCCGCCCTGGTCTCGCCCACCAGCTCCTTGCTCTCAGCTGGATGAGAAGTTGGTTGGGAAAAGGGGAGTTTGGCCGCGGTCACTCCCCTTCTCCCTGCCGTTTATTATTCTGACTTTTTACACTTTTTTAAAATTTAAATTGTTTCTATTTCAATAGCAAGATTCTCAGCTGTGTTCACGAGGGGAAGTGATCCCCAATCCAGGAAATCCCCCAAGCTCTCCACTGGAATGTGGGAGGAAAATATTAAAACTTGAAAGTCTCGTGTGATTAAAACAATGTTTTGTAGTTTTTGCAGACTCAGGATTTCAGTTTTATATGTTCTCCGCATTGGCTGGAATTTTGGTTTTCTTTGTTTTGTGGATCTGGATTTCTTGGGTTTGGAGCGAGGACGCTGTGTATGTGGTCTTTGTGGCTTCCACAGCAGGGCACAGTTAGGGCTCCTTGGACCTGGCAGCACAGGGGAAGCGGGATGTTCACACTCCAGGGTGAACAGAAATGCCGCATACAGAACACATGCTGCTCGTTCAGGGCTGTTCTTCTTGCAAAGTCCTCCTCACAGATGCCGGCATGATGGCGCTGCCTCCAAGGGTTTTGCGAGGCTTGAGAGTGCTGTGACGTGGCAGGCACCAACGCTGGCGCCTGACGCCATCGCGGTATCGGCAGCACCAGCAGTGTGCCCCGTGGCTGAGGACCAGCAAGACAGGCGGGGAGGGTCGGTGTGGAGACTCTGGGTCACGCAGCAGGCACATCAGCTCTGCTTGAAAACGTCACACGCAGAGCTGGGAACGTTTGAGCTTAGATCCGTACTGAACTCTATCTAAACTGCACCAAACGTGTTTCAGTGAGAAGATGGTGGAGGCTGTGGTATAAACACACGTCACACATTGCACATACATTGTGTAAGTGTGTGTTCCGTGAACGTGTATTGTGTACACCACAGAATATACGTTGTACACAACTGCGCATTCGTATGCAATGTACAGATGTATACATGTGTTGTTAACAAAGCCTTCACTGTCATCAAGGAGAGAATTTTAGAAGAGTTTTCCTTGTGTAATGACAGTGAGGTGGCCTGTCACTGTAGTTCTGAGGAAACAAAGAAATGGAGGTTCAGCCAAGTTCAGGGTCGGCTGGTGTCTTCCTTCTATAAAAGGCCAACTTTTCCTCTGGTGGCCCACGGGAGGTAGTGTGTGGCCACAAAACCCAGGCAGCCGTGTAATCCTGGCCACATCCCCGGGCCGCGCGGTTGCAGGGCAGGAGGAGAAGAATTCCAGGGAGGCACACGGGCTTCTGGGGCAGCAGGGCACCCCGGTGAGGCCAAGTGCTAGCGGTTTAGACCCAAGGCTGCTGCTCTGAGGTTCCAGAGACTGCAGTCCCCTCGGGGCACGTTGACGGAAAATAACAGCTTCATGTGGGCCTCATGCTCGGGTGACCAGAGTCCATGATGTCCACCTGCCCAGGGCACGTGTCTGGCCCAGGGGAGCAGACAGAGCAGAGTTTGCCTGTCTGGGGGGACTCCTAGGTGGTGACCTGTGGAGCCCCTTCTCAGGAAGGCCCCGCGGTTCTGGGTAAACAGCAGCGTGCTTCTCCCCTCTCGAGTCCCTCCCCTTTTCTCAAACAAAATACCCACAAAGCATCTTCCCGAGCATATGGAGTGAGCATGTGCTGCAGACCAGCCACCTAACAGAAGGACCCCGTCCAGGTCTCTGTGGGTGCTCTGGGGCGAGACCCAGCCTGGCCTCGCGGGAAGGACCTCACGCTGGCTGCCTCTGGGGGCCAGGCCAGAGCGTTCACGGCTTTAGGGTCAGTGACACCAGACGATGACCATGAACACACATGAATGAAGGAGTCCGCGGTGGACCGAGGCTCTGCAAGGCACCGGGGCACCGACTCTAACCCATGCGGTCCCATCCTGTGTCGGTACGGTCACCTGCACGGGCACCCTCAGAAGACACGTTCACCGGTGAATGGGATTGGACTCTGCTTTCTGGCTGTGGGGATTGTGGTATCCGAGGGGGAGACAGTGTCCTGGTCAGAGTGTCCCCAGGTGGGACCCTGCATATGTCCTCTCTGTGCTCTGAGGGACAGGGAGGTTGCGAGTAGACAGCAGGCGGCCACAGACGTGCCCTGCGCCTGCCCAGAGCCTCTGCCCACAGCACTTCATTTTATATTCTTAGGGCTGCCTGAGTTTGTAGCAAATAAAACCACAGGACATCCAGGTGCACTGGAGTGTCAGGCGGACGGCACGTACTCTTCCTGTTAGTGTCGTTGCTGCATTTCACCTGCTGGCCTTGTCAGGAGCCTGCGAACTCCAGCAAACCTCACCTCTTTATCTGAAAGCCGGACCTACAACCAGGGACCTGGGTCCTCCCTGCCTGCTGTGTGCATTTTAATGTCCTTGGTGCAGAAAGGAGACGCCCCAAGGAACTGAGCCTCTAACCACGTGAGTCCTAATCACGGTGATGACACCAAGAAGAGCTAGTGGTCGTCGGGCGCTGCTGGACTGTTGGAAAAAGTCCCCGGGCAGACAGGACAACAGACTGCAGGGAGGTCGGATTCCTTCATGGAGAAAACAGCTTTCGCTGTGACATGAAGGACAGGCGTCTTTCTCTCTAGAGGTGGAATTACACACAGACATGTGTACATGTACATCATGCATGTGTGGGGGCGTGTGTGTATGAGGGGGAGGGAGGGAGAAGGAGAGAGAGGGAGGGAGATGTAGAGATCACGGGTTTTGCTCTAGGAGTCAAAAAAGTGGGTTCATCTTGTCCGGTTGGCTCATCTGATTAAAGCCGTTAACAAAAACTGGACATGATAGGATTTCTGCATTATTGAGTTTTATAAATTCTTAGTGTTGGGACAGAGGATGCCCCTGTCTTCCTCTGTACCCGTCTCTTTGCCAGGTCTCTGGGGCCTCTCCACATCTCGGCTGACAGCCCTCACCACGTCTGAGTGGAAGGGAAGATGCTTGTCCCCCACTGTAGGGATGCTTGGTGCTAAGGTAACACCCACATCTATTTGAGATGATAAAGACCAAGGTTTTCTGCCTATGGACTCTGCATAAACATTTTACATTTTTAATAAGTGCATTCCCATATACAAACGCATGGTACCCCGAATCAAACATGTGTTCCTGGGTGTCCCCTGCAGCTTGGGAGGGGGAGGGCAGCCATGCCGCCCGGGGCCACCACGGGTGTCGGTTCTCCATCTGCTGCAGCACGGCCCCCTCCCCCCACAAGGCGTTTTGGCAGCAAAACAAAGTTGTTGTTCTAATCTATGAAAAGGCATCGGAGGAATTGATCCTCTTTCGGAAATAACTGGTTCAGAGAGTGAACTCCGTATGCGACTGGGGAGGAGGGGGTGTGGACGACAGGTTAGGGGGAGCTCTGCAGAAAGCAGAGCAGTTGGGCGGCGGTGTCTTGAGTGCAAGCCTGCCTGGTTCTCCCCGAGTCCCCAAGTCCCAGGCGTGCCGTGATGCCAGCAAGGTCATTCCTGACTCCGCCCCCACCAACACGTGTCAGGGGTGGTGGTGTGTCCCCGGGACAAACTCGCCTGGAGGCACGATGACGACTTTCTGACGGTTTTGCTGCGATGAGCCCTGTGACGCTGACCTCACACAGCAGAGCCGTGGAGAAGCCGTGGCCCCATCCTGCGGCCAGAAAAGGGATTTTTTTTTGCGACGGCATTGATGTGGTGAATGGCTGGGTACCGTCGCACCAAGTCTCTTCTCCCACCATGGTTACTGAGACATGTTTTCTTGTGCAGTATTGCCCATGTCCACATGGCAGGGTCTTAGCACAGGCCCCAGAGAGTCACATGTAGGATGCTTATATTCAGTAACTGATCCAACTGTGTTGGCTCCTTAGGGGACAGAGGGCAGAGTGACAAGAAAGCTGAGCTGGTGGGGGTGGTGATGGTGGGGGGTGGGGTCGGCTGGGGTTGTAGTAATAAGCTGGTTTGTTCTGACCTGAATGGTAGGGTGTCTCATTCTCTTTAATGTTAGTGGTTGCCGGATTGCTGTGGTCGAACTGTTTGTGACCCCTCCCCAAGTTCGTATGTGACACCTGATCCCCAAGGTGATGCTGTCAGGAAGTGCCTCTGGGAGGTGATGAGGTCACCTAGTGTCCTTTGAAAGAGACCGCGGGGAGCCCCGTCACCCCTTCCCCCCAGTGAGGACACAGCGAGAAGATGCTACCTGTGTCCTTCACCAGACACGGAATGTGCCGGCACCTGAGCCTTGGGCTCCCAGCCTCCAGGGCCATCAGGGTCAATTTGTTGCCTGTTAACCACCCGATGACTGGTATTGTTGCAGCAGCCTGAATGCATCAAGACTTTTATGAGAATCCCAAACTGGGGAATTTGATCCGTACGTTTCCCCACAGTCAGGCGGGTGCCCGTCCTCTCTCCCAGCTCTCATGGGCCATACCTGTCCACGTGCCTGCCTGTCCCACAGTGAGCACCTGCGTTGAGATCACCCTGTCCGGATGCTTCAAGCGGAAGATTGACATCTGGTTCCCCGCACTTCTGGCCGTGCCGGCAAGCCTCAGAGGAAGTCCCTGGAGCCCCAGGCCAGCTGCTGGGCTGAGCTCTTTCGCTTGGGGTCTCCCGTGCCGGCGGTGCCTGCGTGTAGGGGATCAGACCCCAATCCCACTCCCCAGGAGACAATAGGAAAACAGCTGAGAAGCTGAGACCCTGTCAGACGGGGCAGAAACGAGAAGACCCCTTGCTGACGTGACTCCAAGGAAGTCACTTGGAGTCAGGAAGTGGTCCTTTGTGTCTGGGGGACCTGCACAGCTCCGCGACCTTGATCAGGTGTCTGTCTGGAACTGTTCCAGGCTGCACCGTGGCCGACCACAGGGCTGGCATTGGCTGGCCCACCCCTCGTCCCCCAGAGCTGAGCGGCACCAGCTGCTGTTTCCGGGCGTCCAGGTTACACCAGCTAGACAGTGCTAAGCCGTCTCAAAGCCAAGTGGATATGATTTCTATAGCTATCTGGTTTTAATTTAAGCCTATTTAAAATTTGAGGGCCCCTCTATCGCTAATTTGTTTCGGCAATATTAATTAACGGTTCTGCATTACAGCAGTTAGGACACGGTTCCCATTGAGTAAGATAGATTAGCAGGAGCAGGAGATCAGAAAAACAGTCTGCGAAGTGGCCAGAGGCGGCTGGGGGTCACCTTGGGGTTTGGGAGAAGGACGGCACGTTTGTGCAAACATGCTATTAGCGTCCCGCAGCGCAGCTGTTGAGGAGCCCCTGGCCGCATTCCGCAGCTAATTCTGGGGGCAGATTCCATGAAATGGGATCGCGGACTGGAGCTCTGAGCCAAATTTGCTGTAAAATGCTGAAACTTAAAAAGTAATTGTTCTTTTCCATTGTTATAGATTCCCATGGTTTCTCCCCTCCCCACAGTGATCGCTGCATACGCGGGAGCAGAGGAGGGTGTAGCTAGTCGGTCCCCTGTTAGTGGGTCCCTGAAAGGGCCCCCCAGAGGGCGCAGTGGAGCAGTGCACCTGCGGGAGCCCTTTTCCTCTTAGGGAAAGACACACGGCTAACATCACTGCAGTTCGATGTGGAAATTCTAAACAAAACAAAGGGGCGGGGGGTCCTTGAGTGTGCCGGAGAAGCTGACGCAGAAGTCAGGGACTGTGTGTGTGCCACCCCAGGGCATTTCCTGACCCCTGTACCTTTCTCTGCGCCATCCCAGGTGCTCATTCTCTTCTCCGTGGCAGGAGCCACCTTTAACGCTTTCCTGAGATTTTGTGATTTTTATCTTGTTTATGATAATGTTTCCAGGGAATGAGTATTCACAGATCCTCCTTGACTTATGATGGGGTTATGACCTGATAACCTATTATAAGTAGAGAGTATCGTTAAGTCAAAATTGTGTTTAATCCACCTAACCTTGAACGTCACAGCTTAGCCGGGTCTACCGTAGACGTGCTCAGAACACTTAGATCAGCCTGGGTTTGGGCAGAGTCCTCAACACCACGTCCGCTTGACAAGCCTGTCGACTGTCTCACGTAGTGGACTGAATTCTACGCTCATGGGGAGGAGCAGAATGGTGGTGTGGGTTTGGAAGACGGTCATTGTCCATGTCATTCACAAGGGAGGATCTTCCCACATGCTGCTCACCAGGGACAAGATCCAAATTCAAAATTCAAAGAATGATTTCTACTGAATGTGTATCATATTTACGCTATTGCCTAAACACTGCTAATTGAAACCATCTTAAGTTGGGGACCATCTGTGTGTGCTGACACGGTCTCATTTATCACTTCCTATCTCTATCGCAGAGGAGTCCTGTACTGAGAAGATGCACCAGCTGTAGGCCAGGAAAATGGGAAGAGTCAGGCCGGCCCAGCTACCCCCCGGTCTGCATTGGTCACCCTTATCAACTGATTTAGGCAGAGCACACAGCTCGTGCTCCTGTGTGTGTTATAGACCCCCCCCCCCCCCCCCCCCCCCCCGTTAGGTCTGTGCTGTGTCCTAGAAAATTTAATTGAACACTTGATCTCAGCCCCCTGGATAAGAGACCCAAAGCCAGAACTCGTTAAAGTGAAGGAACAAATCTAGCCCAGTTGTGCGAAATGCCCCCCACAGGGAATGGGTGGAAGTCCAGTCCTGGAGAAATCGACACCTATGATTGTAATCATCACTGAGAACACTGCTCTTCAGAACTTTTTCCTTCAAAATGGAGGTGAAGCAAGTGCAACTTTCCCCTTTCTCTTCCTGGGGAACAGTGACATGATGTTCCATGCCTCCAGCGAGGTCCATACTTGGGTACCCGGTGCAATGCACTGGCCGCTCCCGACAGGCTCTCTCAGGTCTTTAGCTGAGGGCCGTGGGGACGCTATGCTCGTCCAGACCTGGCTTGAGGTCAGCAAACCTCCAGCCTGCCCGGCCCGTCCTGCGTGCTCCTGCTCCCCAGGCGTGGGGTGGGGGCAGGGAAGCAGAGCCGCGAACAGGCCGGAACGGTGCAGGTGAGCCGACCTGCCTGTGCAGGAATCAGAGCTTCAGGGGCCAGGTCGGAGCTCCAGCATCTGGTGGATGGGTGTTTCCAGTGGGACCCACGGCACCGTTTAAACACACTCCTCATGTGGCTCCAGGCACTGTCAACGTTTGGATTTTCTGTCTCTGCGTGTCACTGTGCAGGAGCTCTGGTCAGAGTTCTCAGCACTCTCTGGGACTCAGTTTGTCATCTGCTCACCCAAGACCACCCTGTGTGGGGCGGAACCTTGCGTTTGGGCTGGGAACGTTGAGTGCCTGATGTTGACACCCAGTTCTAAAATTGTCACTCCAGCAGTGAGTGGGGCTGTCCTGGGCTTGGGCAGGGGTCTGCACGGCTCAGTGTCTGGGGACCTGCCTTTTCCAGGAGTCTGGCTGGGCCTGCGACTGCCGGCTTGCTCTCCTGGTGCGGGTGCTAACGGCACAGTTAGCAGACAGAAGGTTGTGCCTTCGGGGACCTGGGGGACGCAGGCTATATGGACAGCGTCGGGCAGAACAGGACTTACGGGGATTCTTGGGATCTTTTCTGAATTAAAGACCCATCCCTGAATCCAGTCCACATCCAAGACACGATTGGGATGTAATAAAACCACTGATGGTGACTGGTCCTGAGTCCCCAGGCCGGCTCAGCCCCACCCAGCCTGTGTGCAGGGGCGAGGCAACCGGGTAATGAGCCTCTGAGACGGCCGTGCCTGGGGTGTGATGGATGGCCCGCAACCCTCACGCTGCTCTGTGCCCTCCATCATCCAGTCGGGTGGTTAGCGGACTGTCAGAGAAAAATAATTTAGCGGCCGTGGCTTTAACTGATATGCCGCATTCTGGGGTCAAATGACTGTTACAAAGCAGTGGTGCTGCCTGGTCCTCTGTGAGCGCTCGGGGTTGACAACATGGAAGGAGATGGTGTTGCGGCCAGAGCTCACTGACACCCTTCAACCTTCAGCGGGGCTGATGCGGCGGCAGAGGGAGGTGGGACAGGCAGAAGGTCCAGGCCGGTGGGGGCTTGCAGAGGCCTGGGGTGGGGAACCTCCTGGGAGAAGATGGCCGGGGACACAGGCCATGGCCAAGGTCACGGCAGCCTGGGGCTCATGCAGGCCGCAGAGGGCACGGCGGCTTCCTTGGGTGCTGTTGCCACGTTTAAGTTACAAGAGTGGAGACACAGGACAGGAAGGAACAAAGAGCACAAACCCTGCAGGGGTGCGGGAGGAGAGGGGGCAGTGCTGCAGCCCCTCCCTCCGAGATGTGCGGGGCTCACGCGGACTGAGCCAGCTGCTTTGTAAACACCATGTTCACTTGGACGCGGTGGTACTTGATAGTGGGTTGCGAGGCAAGGCTGGTGATTTCAGTCTAAACCCCTCCGACCCGCCTCTTACAGCCTGCAGCACGTATTTGAGAAAACACGGTGGAGCCGGGGCCGAGATAGCAGAGAAAAGGAAGGCCTCGCTCAGCCATCCCCTCCATCTCTCCACCTGCTGTGGGGGGCAGGCCACAGCCGGCTTTGCCCTCGTGAGCTCTGCAGCCACTAAGGGTCAAAGACTGACGAGTGAGCGAGCGAACGAGTGAACGAGTGATTGAATAAGTGAGTGAGTGAACGAGTGAGTGAATACCTGCCCCCAGTGTGACTCTGCTCCAGGGTCTTCTCTGGAGCCATTTGCTGAGATGGCCATAAGGCCCCTGGTGCTCCCTGGGGAGCACACGCCTGGTCCCTGGGGCGGACTTTGTTCTGGGTGCTGTGATGGGGGGCACGGTGGTCACAGTGGTAACTCAGTTACACGGGGCCCACTCTGCTCCCACACTGGCCTCTGCGTGAAGCGCGTCTGTCCTCTGTTGATGGCGAAAGTCAATACAGACACCGTCATGTGTCTCACACACGACGCCCACAAGACATTCCCAGAGTGACAGGAGGGTGATTTGCATAAATAAGCACTTGTTACAAAATCACAGACAGTTCCCGACACACTATGGTGACACAAAACATTCCCCCAGCGAACAGGCTGGCCCAGTGTTACTGGAACAGCAAGGTCATGACCGCGACGTGGGCTCCAGCCCCCTCTCCGTCTGTGAGCTCTCTGCTTCCCGCCAGCCCATGGCCTTGGACCCTGCCCTTCTGTCTGGCCCGGCTGAGGGCCCCCAACTGGCTTCACCTGGGTGAGATGAGCCACGTTCATGGGGATTTCCCCAGGCCTCCAGCTGGAGGACCCCACCCCCCCACCCCCTCGACGGCCGCCCGGCACACTTTTCACACTCGCTCTCTGCCGCTACCCTCTCCCCAGGGAGGAGCCCGCCCCCTTGCGGTGGGTGTGGCCATCTCGAGGATGATCTGCTACCTCGGGGTATGGACACTCTCTTTTCACACTCACAAGACTCGCTCTTTACAAACGCCTGCAGGTCGCTCCTAATGATGAGGGCGCGGGGCAGAGCCTGGCTCTTCTGGGAGGCGGTGGTGGGCCGTCTACCCGCAGTGGTGGGAGCAGAGGGCCCTGCGCCCACCACGCCTCCTGCGGGCGTCTGCAGAGGGCCACCCGTGGCGGCCCTGCGCGGCTCACCTGGGGCAGGAGGTGACTTCTGCTCCTGCTGGGGACGTGGCCCGGCAGCTGGATGTCGAAGAGGGCCTGGAGCGCGGCCTGCGCCGCCTGGCCCTTGGCCAGCTTCTTGCTGCGTCCCGAGCCCTCGAACGTCCTGCCGTCCACGCACACGGCCATGACGAAGCTCTTGGCGCGCTGCCTCTCCGCCGGCTCGGCGAGGCACACATAGCGCAGGCCGGAGCGCAGCTCGTTCAGCACAACCACGGGGTTCCTGTCGCCCGGGGCCGCGGGGCCCACCAGGTCCAGCGGGTGGCAGAGCAGCCGCCCCCGAGGGCGTGCCGCGGGCAGCAGCCCTGGATCGGCGGGGCGGCGGCTGGGGAAGGCCGCGCTGGGGGCGGCAGGCTCGAACTCCTTGAACAGCGTGTCGGGGAAGTCGGCCTGGTCAGAGGTGAAGTCCGTGGACGGGCCGGCGCCGGTGCCCAGGGCCAGGTGGGCCTGGCAGGCGTTGGGGAACTGCACGAAGGACCGCAGTGCCAGCTCGGCCGCCCGCATCTTGGCCTTCTTCTTGGTGGGCCCGGTGCCCTCGAAGGTGAGCCCGTTGACGTCCACGGCCACGGCGAAGACCGGGGCGTGCACGGGGCCCGTCTGGGACACCATGCGGTACTGCAGGCCCGGGCGCAGCTCGTGCAGCTGCACCAGCGCGTTCTTGGGGGCCACGGACCACGAGAGCTGCTTCCAGACGAGCTGCAGGGGGCACAGGTGCCCGCCGTTGCCCTCCTCCAGCGGCCTCTTGCGCTTCACGCCCGGGGCTCTGCCTCGGGCCCGGTCACTGGTGGCCAGGGGCCTCGCCTCCCAGTTGCTCACGTTGCGGTTTTCCTTCACGTCTGCGCTGCTGGTACCTGTGGGCGAGAAAGACAGCCGTGACCCAGGGCCCTGGCAGCTCGCCACCGATGCCGCTGTTCCTGCTGCTGCGGCTGCACAGCCTGCACATGTGAGCCCGCCCGCCAGCCGGGGATGCACACTCGGGGGGTGGGGCTCTCGCCGGCCGGGGCCCGGAGTAGTCGTGTGGGAGTGGGGGCCACTCGCTGTGGGTGGAAGGGCCCGTGTTCCCCGGCATTTCTCGCAGAGATGCATTTCTGAGAAGGAGGTGATGGCTGGGGGAGGGGGGGAGGGGGCGCGGGGCCCATTGACATCTGTTGCTCTGGGCCTGGGCACCACGGCCGTCTCCCCAGGCCGCCCCAAATCAATCAGACAGGTGGCCCTTTCCTCCTACGGGCTTTGGGCGATGCTGAGGGTCAGGGCGGCCTTTCCTGCCCAGGGCAGTGGTGGGTGGATTCTGGAGCCTCATTCAATAGAAGCCACGCCACATGGCACTTGCATTTAATCAACTACATCTGTATGCGTCAGCGTAGGTGACTCTCTGAAATGTATCAGAGGATGAAAACTAATGTGTAGAGAAAGGTATCACTAGTTTATACAGAGTCACTCATTATACACTGTTTGTAAAATCACATGTATGGGTAAAGTTTAGAGACTTCGCACCTTCCCCCTGAGAGAAGAGGAAGAAAATAGACGTGGGCTTGGAGGGTGGCTTCCTTTGTGTCTGTGGTGTGTTCTTTTCTCTTTTTCTCTCCCTTCCTTCCTTCCTTTCTTTCCTTGCAGGAAATGGTAGGAAGTGAACTTAGCAAAGCCATCCTTTGCTAACTGTGGGTGGTGGATGAGTATCATGGTGATTTAGCTTCTGTGGACTGGATCCCTCTCAGCCTGGACAGCTGTTTCGTGTGGGACCTGTGTCACTTCGGGACCACAGGACGAGGTCCCCACTGCTTCAGGGACAAATGTGCTTCTCGGGCGCAGACCCCTCAGGTCTCCTCTGAGATCCTCATGGGATGGTGGTGGTGAGCTGTGCAGCTACCTTCCGCCGAGGCCCCCTCACACCTTCTCCTTGCTGCCTTTCTTATTCCTAAAATAAAAATAAATCCCCACAGGGTGGGGGTCATAGCACCACTTTCTAGAAGAATCGAGCCTCAAAGAGGGGAACTCTTGCCCTGGGGTCATCGGTGGAGATGTGAGTGGGTCCTGGGAACATCTGTCTGTTGTACGGGTGGTTTTCCGGAAGCAGAACCGACCCGTCATTTTCTCGGCCACCTCACAGGGGCGCCTGTGCTGGACTCTCCAGGAGACGGTGAGGGAGTACCGTCGCCATCAGTTTGGACAGACGCTGGGGCCGCAGGGTCCTTGAAGCCTTCCCTGGGAGTCAGGAGTGGGTTTTTTCTCATTAAGCACGCGGAGATGTGGAGGCATATTTACAGCCGGCTCACGCCCAGACGCCCAGCAGGCTCCCCTCAGTCCTGCCGTGGAAGGAGAGCAGTAGGCTCCGTGACCTTGGCCTCGAGGCGTCACTGGCGGGGAAGACAGCAGAGCAGTGCAGCCTCTCGGGGAGGGGGTGGCAGCACGTAGGCCCCCTCCAGAGTGCTCCCCAGCCAGCCTGTGCGCGTATAGCCTTTCCTGTAGTTGTTTGCTGCTATGAGCTGCGAGGTCTGCGCAGGTAACTTGGTTCAAAGGAGTGATGCTGAGGGTTTTTTTGAATTAGAGGTGGGTGGTATTTACAGTCTATTTTGGTGGAAATAATTACCTTCCAAATATCAAGCACTTAATCTCTACTCTTCTTGTTGATCGTGCATCTTGGGGACAGACAGGCGGCAAAGAGCTCTGCCCATTTTGGGGCATTTGGGGCCAGGAAACCGAACAGATTAACCATGCAGTTTCTCAAACTGAACATAAAGATGGGGGGAAAAAAAACCTCCCAACCCAACCAAAAAGCCCCACTGCAGATTGCGTAGAAAATTGCTGGGAGTCCTCTAATGTATTATTGATTTCCCACAAGGTGTGAGGGGAGCAGCCAGCGTATCAGATGACCTCTGCTGCCTTCTGAGGTAAAAAGGTTTATCTTGGAGAAACAGCCCAGGCAGACCGACATTTCCCTCCACCTGCCCTGAAATTGCTTCTCCACCTTTCTCCTTCCTGACTCACAAGGCCCTGCGGCCGCCAGTGTCACCGTCGTCCATGGCAGAAGCCACTGCTGTCAGATTGTGGCATGAAGACCCCTTCCGTCATAACCAATAACTAATAAAAACTGGTGAAAAATGTGGGCCTCTGGGTCCCGTCCCAGACACACCAGCTATAATGTCTGGGTTTTGCAAATGAGCCAGGTGGGGGTTTAGCTCTGTTCTACACGGCCAGCTGCCCTTGGACTTGGAGCCTGCGCAGGGGCAGGGGGTGGGGCAGCGGCCCCTCTGCGGCTCTGGGCTCACGCTCATGAGATGTCAAAGTCTCCCAGCCCTTCTGATGCGTGTGAGTAGGGGCACATCCCTGTACCTGCCTGGACTCCGTTTTCGTGGCTTTGACAGCGCTCGCCTTACGGGCTTATTCTGAGGTTGAACCAGAGGAGAGTGTGAAGGAGGCTCAGGCCAAACCCTGACATACAGGAACTAGTATCACGCAGTTGTTAGAAAATAGCAGGAAAGACCGAGACACACACCCCTGAGCTCTTGAGCATGACTTTTCCCTGGAATTCCAGGGCTGCCGGGAAGCTGGGAACAGCCTCCCTTCTGTCATGGTGCGCCGGGGGCTCCTGAGGCCAGGCCTGAAGACATCCACCCTGTCACCGAGGCCGTGGTCCCCACAATGCGACACAGTGGCTCCTGTGTCTCTCCTTCATGGTTGGCCAGGCAAACTCTTACCAGACCCTGCTGAGCATCAGCAACCTTCCGGGCCCTAGACATAATATGGAGGACAAAGTAGCCTGTGTCGTTTGGGTGCTCGGTCCCGGGGAAGAGATGAAAGGACACCTGTCCCACACAAAGGAGGGATGGACGGGGACCTGCAGCCGCAGCGCCACTCGGACCCACGAGCCTCTTCTGGAAACCCTTGCCGTCTTGCCGGGTCCCTGCGGGGACTTGCCACAGCGAGGCCGTGACAGTTTCTCACTGGGCTCCAGTTCTGGTTTCATACGTTCACGTCTCCTTCCTCGGCACAGACGGTACTAAACGCACTGCAATCCGATCCCCTCACCCCCCCGCCCCCCCTGCCCCGACCCACATCCAGGAGATGGTTCTCATTCTTTTCTCCATCATGGTTAGTGGGTTTCCCGTACTCTGTTATCAGAATGACCCAGAGAGAAAAGTCAGGACGCCGAGAAGGCTCTCACTCCTGGGACCAGCTGCCGGTGCCCGTCCCTGCATACACGCCCTTGGGTCTGGGCACCACAGGGCCCAAGCACCCAGGGCTCCATCCTAGCACAGTCTTCCGCTTCTCGGCCCTGTGGTCACCCCTGAGGTGTGTGGATATCGCGGATTCTCCTCGTCTGAGCAGAGCAGGGCCTGGTCTCCGCTCCTGGCCTGGCTGCCCTGGGGAGTCGCCCTGTAGGCATGTCCCCAGCACAACTGGGGCACCTCGATGTGGGCAACAGGCTCCTGTTGTCCCTGAGCTGTCCGGGAGCTCACGTTCCGCACTGACCCTCCACGTGTGCATTTTTCGCTGGTTCAGACTTGGCCATCTCTCAGGGAGCTGACCCCAGGCCTTGCAGACGGTGTGAACACTGGCCCCGCTGTCTCTGGAGATGGGAGGAAGGGCAGGTGGGGCTCTGCACCTGGGCTGGAGGCTGAGCAGTGCTCAAACAGAACCTGCCACGGCGGGGCTTTTGTGAGGGTCCAGGGGGACAAGACACCAAGACTTTCCACGTGATCTGTAAACGCCGTGGGCTCTCTGACTGGTGACAGGTCACGGCCACATGAGGGATGACAGTCGCCAGGACTCTCCCAGGCTTCCAGGGGGCAGGACGTGGCTCTAGGATGCTTATTGTACGACAAAAACAGTTCGTTTCTGAAAGTGCATCTGTTGTATGCTCGGAACCCCTCAAACAGACGGGTCATAGACAGCTCAACATAGACCCTCAAACAGACGGCTGCCTGAGGTTGCAGTAGCACAGGCCTGACCTGGCGGCTCCCGGATCTGGCTCGGCAGCAGGCTGAGGGGTCCTCCTTCCGAGGACCTGTCACACGCAGTTCTGGGCGCTGTGCCTGCTGCACATCTGGGGGAGGGTGCAGCAGGTGCAGCGGGGGGAGTCTCCCTCCCTCCAGACCCAGTGCAGGGAGCACCCCAGGCGTGGGCATCGCTGTCCTGCCTCGTGTGACCTGGGTCAGTGGTAGGCACTGAGGTCATGGGGCCAGCGTTCGCGGAAGAAACGTTTTGGAGCTGCCTGCGTAAATCACGTCTCAGAACGTGGCGTCGTCCGGGAGACTTGTGGCAGAAACCCAGCCCCGCTGACGGCTTCCAGATGGGCTCCCAGCCACCATCTTCCTTCAGGCTGAGGGTCTCTGGTCACCGAGCCTGTACCCCAGCTTTGCCCTTGGCACTGGGAACTCCAGCTCACGGGACGAGTGGAGGTGAGTGCCACTGGCCACACGGGGGGCCCTGCCCCACGGTCCCTGACGTGACTGCACGTGTGCGGCAGGCCAAGCACCTTTGTGCACCACCGGCCCACGCAAACCAGAGCCATGCGGCCTGAAAACAGGAGACTTCAGAGCAGATTCATACTTGCTACCACTCCACCCTCTCTCCCTGTACAGGCGCGTGCACGCACACACCACACGCGTCCAACTTCCCCCCACAGACAGTTGGGAGCAGCCACTGGCTCCTCTCCTGCCTTCCAGCGGCGGTGGGGTTACAAACCGCCCAGCCTGTGTCAGCCGAACCGGAGGCGCGAGGACAAGGGCGTTGCTCAGGTTTCTCTGTGGACGGTGTCTGTGCGTAGCAGTTTCTTAGTAAATCAGCGGCGTGTGCGGCAAAGGCAGTGAGCACTCCACGGCCAGCAAATGTTTCTCCGAGCATTGGCAAGGCCTTTCAACATGCAGCAAACAGTGAAAAATCCTTCTTCTCCGTAGGTTTCCACCTGTTCACCAGTGAGCTGAATTAGGGGAAATTGCCGTCAGTGCTCTGTTAGCCGGTGTGTGCACGTGCTCCGTCCCAGGTCCTGCTACACGTGTCCACGCGTTGTCCTGTGTGGTACAAGCTCCGCTCCGTGATCCGGGTTACGGTCCCTTCCCCGCCCCGCAAACGAGGCGCTGGGGCTCTCAGGTGTGGGTCTGGTGGCCCAGGCTCATGGGGGGGGGGCGCAGTTCCAGAGCACGAGGTCGTGTCCACACGGGCTCCAAGTAGACGCACGGGGTCCCAGCCCCTCGAGGTGGGAAAGAAGAGGAAGCAGAGGAAGATTCTCTTTCTCAGCTCAGTTATTCCACGTGCCTTCTCAGATAGCTTTGTCCACTTGTCCAGTGAGGGGCACGTGTGCGTGCTGCTTACGATACGCTTCCGTGGACATGTACACACGCTGGTGTGTGTTCCACGTTTCTGAAGCTGTTATCGGTAAACTGACCGAATCCCAGAAATTTTCCCATTTAGACACCGAGAGGAGAACCCAGCATTTGTCAGACTTTCCCTCGGGCACACGTGCTTTGCCCGATGGTTCAGGGACCTGTGTTCTGATTTCCTGCACCCTCCTCCTCATGCTGCACCATCCACTTCCGGCAGCCGAGGTCTGCTCTGGTTCCGACGCACATAGTTTCCATGGGATAACGCAGTGACCTCAGCCTCCAGGCCCGTTGACGGTCCCGTGTCCTGGGAGGGGCCCTGTGCGGACGTGATTTTCGTCTTCCCGGCTGGGACTCCTGTGTGGCCCGCCCCTCCCCACCGTGGGCAGTACGCATGCCCTTCACTCTTGGCTGAAAGGGTGACCCGTCTGTCAGGTAGCATTGAAATGCAGGAGGTATCTGCGTGGACCAGGATGTGTCATCCCCTCGTGTGGATGGTTGACTGCGTGCCAAAAACAGACCGCATGTGCCAGGCACGCCTGGGGCACCCGTGCACCAGCCCTGCCTCCCCTGGGCCCCTAAGCGGTCTCAGCAGGGGAACTGTTCAGATCCCCCGCTCCCCCAAGCAGCTCTTTGGTCCCCACAGCACACTGCTTTCGTGTCTGGTTTCCTCCAAGAGCCAGAACTGTTGTCTGAACAGGCAGGCAAACACCCAGCTCTTTCCTTGTTGAATAATCGTTCAAACTGCATTCATCTCCCTCCCTCCCCTTCCTTCCTCCCCTCCTCCCCTTCCTCTTCGGGGTGGGGACTGGGCGGAGCCTCCTGCTCTGGGAAACCCACACCGTCCCCCACCCATCACCCTAAGGACCCTGCATTTGGGGGCAGTAGAGGACGCGCCCTCAGCACACGGGGCTGGGCCCCCCCTTCAGGAGGGGAAAGTGCTTACTTAGATTGTCTTCGTCCGCCGTGTTGGTGGCCCCGGGGCCTAAGTGCTTGAAGGGAGCGATGAAGGCTGACAACATGCTTACTTTGTCTGGAAAGAAAAGAACAGGAAATGCACTTTTGACATCGAGTTTCAGAAAAACTCAGTGCTCTCCCAAGTTCTTATTACTGAGGGTTTGGACAGGGAGGTGGAAAGCTCGTTTTGGCTTCAGCCACTTCATTCTGGTTCAGTCTTTTATTGAATTTCTGACAGCATTTTTATCAGACTCCTCTCTTCATTCAATTTTAAACTTTATGATTTCCATCTTTCTTTCCTCATTTTTGGCATCTCCCCTCCTCTTGTTCTCTGTCCCTCAAAACTTGAAACGGCCGTCTCCAGGGCGACAACCTCGTGTGGGCTCCCGGCGTGCTGGGTGGGGCAGAGCTCAGGCCAAGGGCGCTTCACAGGGAGGAAGTAAAGCAAGTACAGAAAAAAATGCCACAGTTAAGCTAGAATCGTGCAAATCAGGGCAAGACTTTTCTTCCCTGTTAGCAGAGAACCTGCCGTGTGGGCTGGACGTGCGCGGACAAGGACAGACGGGCCGTCCGGCTGAGGGGCAGCAGGTGAGGGAGGAAGGGTGTCGTCTGGGAGAGGAGCCTGCGGGAGGGCCCTGCGCCTGCACCCCAGGGTGGGCAGTGAGGACATCATCCCACATTCGGGCTCCTGACAGCGGGGTGGGCAGCTGGCCCGGGGAGGTGCCGCGCGTGGCCGACGGGACGTGTTTTCCCACGGGCTCAGCGCTGCGTCTCTTAAGCAGAGAGGCGGTTGTGGGGGGAGCACAGACAGGAGGCTCGACAGACGGACTCATACAGGGGCCAGAGGAAAAGCTCCGTGTTGTAGAGACGCCACCGACTATGTCCAGGCTCTGGAGCTGCGTGCTCATTCACAGGGGAGCCCACTTGGGGGCAGAGGCAAGTGCACCCCGGGTTCCCCTCGGACACCTGTGTCTCCAGGGCCCCCTTCCCACTGTTCTGGATGGTCCCCGTGCCCGGGCCTGGCCCGCAGGGTTGAGCTACTTTGCTACGGGGACACGTCCCCGTTCCGGGAATCCGATGGCACCGAAGGCAGGGCTTTCCGTGGGTCCCGCCGCTTCTGTCCACGGGAAGGGGGGCTGGTGACATGCGGGGCTCCCTTTCGGGCACTATTCTAAGTGTGACTTCACATGACAGCCTCAGCTAGCATTTTTATCTGCAGTTAGCCTTCAGGCATTCAGACCCAGGCCTGAAACGTGCTCTTTTTCTTTCAATTCTGAGCCTGTTTTCTCTTTACCCAAGCTTCCCAGAGGCCACAGGTCTTCACATTGAAATTCATTCAGGAGCCTGTTAACAGCTGTTGTTTCCAGTGGGGACGGGCAGCAATGTAATGTTCACTCAGAGAGAACAATAAATAACTCAAATATAAAATGCCTGCTCTTTCTTCATTCTCCAGAATGAGTAGAGTAGGCCAGGGACGGACTGGCTCTCCCAACCCTCACGGCCCAGGCTAATTTACTAAGAGGGAATGAAATCTTTTGCTTGAGTTATAATTTCATTAAGGGCGCCCAATAATGTTACACAAAGAGTGTGAAGCTCAAAATGATTTAGTCTGGAGAGTCTCAAAATGAAATTACATTTTTCTAATAAAGCAGGGCTACCAGCCAAACACCCACAAAAACACACTACACCATTTCAGAGCTCACCTTAGCAAAATTGTGAAATATTTAAAGATTGTTTTAGATCCTTAGAGTTGTTGCTGTCTAAGGTTGCAGATTTATAAAATAAAATCACAAGACCCTAAGAGTTAAAACTGAGTTTCAGATAAACAGCAGATACTTAGTATATATAAATGTTCAGCATTGTGTGTGGCATGCATATACCAAAAAATTACTCAGTTTATCTGAAATCCAAATTTAAGGCCAAGGGCTTAAATGGACACTTCTCCAAAGATGTCCAGATGCCAGCAGACACGTAAAAGATGCTTAATGTTGCTTATCATCTGCGTTTGCAAATCAAAACCACGATGAGACACCACCTCACACCTGTCAGAATTGCTCCCATACAAAAGCCAGCTAGGAGGCAACAGGCGTTGGTGAGGATGTGGAGTCAGAGCCTTGAACACCGATGGGAGCGAGAAACGGCACAGTCTCCGTGTGACACCAGCGAGTTCACGTGTGGGTCTACTCCCAAAGGAATAGAAAGCAGTGTCTCAAAGAGGTATCTGTACCCCTGTGTTCCCGGAAGCACTATTCACAACAGCTAAATGGTGGAAAGAGCCACACGTCCACTGACAGGAGAGTAGACAAGACAATGGAGTGAAGACACACAATGGAACATTATTCATCCTTAAAAAGGGAGGCGACTCTGTGAGGAGCTACAACATGGATGAACCTTGAGGCCATTATGCTGAGTGAAACAAACCAGCCACAGAAAGACCAATACCATAGGACCCACTTATTTGAGGTTCTTTGAGGAGTCAGATCCAGAGACAGTACAGTGGTGGGGGATGGGGGAGCAGTGTCTAGTGGGGACAGAGATTCAGTCTGAGAAAATGAGAAAGTTCTGGAGATGGGTGGTGGTGATGTTGCATTACCATGTATACGTATTTAATGCCGCCAAATTATATGCTTAAGAATGGTTAATACAGCAACTTCTATGTTATGTGTGTTTTACAACAATTTAATAATTCAAATTTGACTGGACGTCCAGTATTCTGTAGTAACCCTACCTCTTTGATGTCCTGTCCACTCCTCCGGGGTAGTGGATTTTAGATTCCCGGCTCAAACACACTAACCCGAACAAAACAGGGCACCTGCTGACCTGTTTGCCGGGGAGCCCACGTCATTGCCTCTGTGCGAGAAAGGGTGGTCCCTGAGAGTGGGAAGGCTGTGGCTTCCATGTGTCACTGGGAAAGACGGCAGGGACTTCTGTCTTATTTAGAAAAATTGCAATGAAAATGATTTGGTGTCAATGCCTTTCTTTGTGGCTGTTTCCTGGACCCACTTTGTCGGGGTGGTCCTGTTGGAGCTGAGCTCAGACATCCACCTCAGTCTGCTGTCTGTGTTGACCACAGTCATGAGATCTGATGAAAATGGAGGCTGTGCTCTCGTTGTACCCAATTCCGGACATCTTGTGTACGCCAAGAGAGGCTGGCTCGCAGAACTCCCCACCCGCCGTGTAAAGTCTGGAAGAAGGAGGTGTTTTCCATAGGGAAAGTACCTAGAGGGGGCTGCTGGGCCCTGCTCGCAGAGTATCTGATGCAAACCGGCCGGGAAGGGAGCCGAGAGCAGCCCTGCACCGGCTGTGATGCTGGACTGTGCCTGGTACCGCCCTCCAGCCAAGGCCCCTCCCAGGGGAGCCCAGTCACCGTTTGCCACACAGCAGCAGCATGCCGTTCCTAATGCATTTCTCGAAATGATGCAGGACACTTGCGTTATAACTTAACACTCATTGCAAAATGAAGGCCTATGGCCCCGTGGAAGTCATGTGGTTTCATGTATTTTCAGAGCACATGGAAAGGACTTTCAGAGGGTGGAACCTGGAACCGTATGAGGTCACGTTCATGGAGAATGTTGATAATAAAGAACAAATACGATTTTAGTGCTGTAAAGACAGATAGGCCAGGAGGGCAGAACAGAGCTTCAGGAATAGAATTGTACCTGTAAGATCAACTGATTTTCCACAAAGATCTCAAAGTAATTCAGTGTGGTGAAAGAAAGTCTTATTAACAATGAGAGCTGAAGAAATGGTATACCAGGTTGGAAAGAATGAATTCTGAGCTCTGCCTCATACCATACATAGAGATTAGCACAAACTGGGCCATAAACCCAAATGTAAAAGCTATAACTAAAACTTGTGGAAGAAAATACAGATCACTGTCACGGTCCTCATATAGGCAGATTTCTTAGGACACAGAAACCACTAATCATAGAAGAAAAAAAATTAGTTTTCATCAAAATTAAAAATTTCAGAACTGAAATACACTGTTAAGAAAACAAAAAGCAGGACATAGGTTGGGATAGTAGATTTATAATCCAGACGCCTGATTTGTATCCAGAATATGAGAACTCTTTCAACTTAATAATAAAGGGAAAAAATCCAAATTTAAAAAATAAAGGGAAAAAAATCCAAATTAAAAAAAATGAGCAAAATACTTGACCAGAAACTTGACAGAAGACAGTATCAGAAGCCAGTAAGCCTACCCCAGAGTGCTCAACATCACTGCACATTGGGGGAAATGCAGATTAAAACCATAAACGTGTGTCAGGACACCCACTGGAATGGCTAAGACTCAGGACTGTGGCTAAGAGTCAGTGGAGACACAGGGAGGCCGGGACGCACAGCCCTCTTCCCGGGATAGTCACCTTGGAAGATATTTCGGCTGTTACACATACACCAGTTACGCTTCTAGGTATTTACTCGAGATAAATGAAATATACGTGTTCAAAAAAAAGATTTGTGCAAGAACGTTCAGAGAGATTTCATTCATTACTGCTCAAAATTAGAAACACCCTGCATGCCCATCAGCAGAAGACTGGATATGTGAATTGCATTACATTTATATGAGGGATACTATCAGCAGTAACAACAACGAGGGATTAAAATATATGGATGAAACTCTAAAACATTATGGTGAGAAAAAATCTAGGCATAGAAGAACACGGGGGAAGTAATTTCATTTCTATGCAGTTCTGGAACAGGCAGACATTCTCTGGGGAAAGAAGTTGGGAGGGGCGCCTGGGAAGAGTGAGCGTACGCAGTCCCGGGCCCTCAGGGACACTGGGTCCTCGGGTTTGTTTTCTCTTATTTCAGACACTTGGGAGCTCAGATATCTTAGAAGGCTCTGCGGTCGTAACGGGAGGCAGGGTCCCTTGGAGACACCCTCCGACTCTCATCCAGACTGCGCGTGTCCGGAACCCAGGGGCGCTGGTGGGGGTGGGAGTGAGAGCCACAGCAGGTGCAGAGAGAGCACCAGCACACCTGCCATGCCCACCATGTGACTCCGCTCACCCACAGCGGCGCAGGAGGGGCTGCGGACGTTCCTGTGTTCTGGGGCCTCCTTCGTAAATGTGGTGATTACCTTCACAAGCTTTTTGTTCATAAATGATGTATGAAGCAGTTTTACTAAGTGCGATGAATTGTTTATTTTAGAGAGAGACTGAGAGCAGGGGAGAGGGACAGAGAGAGACGGGGAGAGAGAATCCCAAGCAGGCTCTGTGCTGAACATGGAGCTCGATCTGAGACCCTGGGATCCTGACCTGAGCTGAAATCAAGGGTTGGACGCTTAACTGACTGGGCCGCCGGTACCCCGTCGAGAGGAAGGTTTTAGAAAGTCTGTGGTGCACGAGCACATGGCGGTTACCTGGAGAGGATGTGCGTGTGATCCAGCGTGTTTGCTGCAACTGTTACTAAGCCTTGACTGCTAAAACATCTAAGCACTAGGTCTTCTACTCTGCCTCCTTATAAGCACTACACATATTACCTAGTTCAGATTATTATTATTATTTTTTTTAAATGTTTTATTTATTTCTAGGAGAGAGAGAGAGAGAGAGAGAGACAGCATGAGCAGGGGAGGGTCAGAGAGAGAGGGAGACACAGAATCTGAAGCAGGCTCCAGGCTCTGAGCTGGCAGTCAGCACAGAGCCCGATGCGGGGCTCGAACCCACGAACCGCGAGATCATGACCTAAGCGAAAGTCGGACGCTTAACCGACTAAGCCACCCAGGCGCCCCTAGTTCAGATTATTTTTAAAAGTTACATAAATTGAGAACTTTGGTTCCGCCCTCATTTCAACGATCTAAAGCGAGGTTTTGTACAGTGCATCCCTGCTCCGTTGGCCACACTCATGCCCACGTCTGGCACAGCTCAGCTCTCTCGGACAGTCGTGTCCCTGGACACGGAGGTAACAGTTGGAGGCCACAGAACTCTGCTGGTGTCTCCGGGCTACAAACCTCGGCCCCTCCGAAGCTCCTTCCTTAGCGTTCCTTTTTGCCAAAATGTGCTCTGACAGATGGCCTCCCTCAAGCCTGACCCACTTTTCTTCTGAGCCATATCTTCTGATCCAATATAGGTATGTCTTTAGTGGATGTTACTTCTTCTGAACACAAACACAAATCAGTTTGAACAGGTGGGCTGCCCTGGGAAGCAAGAAAATAATTAACCTCTATGCGGGCAGGAGAAAAGGAGTAACGTTTTGCAGTAAAGGCAAAGGACTTTTCTCACAGAGTTTTAGGAACATGTATTTTATTTTATTTATTTTTTTATTTATTTCTAATAATAGAAATTATTATTAGACCCTCTGGGGAGGGTCAGAGAGAGAGGGAGTCACAGACTGAAACAGGCTCCAGGCTCTGAGCTGGCAGTTAGCACAGAGCCTGACGCGGGGCTCGAATCCACGAACTGCGAGATCATGACCTAAGCGAAAGTCGGACACTTAACCGACTAAGCCACCCAGGCGCCCCATAGGAACATGTATTTTAAAACACTGATTTCAAGCTTGCGTTTGGTGAATGGCCCAAGGGAGTTCAGGCAACGTTAACAAAAAGCAGAACCTGGGTCTGCCTGGGGTTTTGCGGCACACGGGGTCTGATTCTCACAAAAAGATGAGATCCCTTTTGGTGACTTCCGGATGGGTGCCATTCGTGAGTGGTCTTGAATGGGTTCAAGTAGGCAGGCGGCCAGCATGTAGTGAGTCACTACTAAGTCTCAAACTCCCTGCCTCCAGCACGTGGGACAGGAATGTCTGCTGTTTAGCTGCTCGGTCTGTGGTCCTGTGGCACAGCTCAGGCTGACTAATACATTCACTCGACAGATCTTTATTGAATGGAAATAATTGCACACCTAATCCATGATTCCAAACTCTGATGCCAAGAAGGAATAATGCAGAGAGACCTTGCCTGGCCAGGGGGATCTAGAATGTCAGGGACCTCACCTGGCCAGGGGTCTAGAACCTCAGGGGAGGCGTCCTTCAGGAGGGGACTGCTTAGCTGAGACCTAATAGGTAATAGTAACATCTCTAATTTACTGGACCGTGAGGTCTGCTCTGAGATGCTCCTGCTGGAAGGGGTAGAATGGGGCTGTCCGTGTTGGGAGGGAAGACCCGCCCACGCAGAAGGAGGGCCGTGTGCAAAGGCTCTGAGTAAGTGCACCAGGTTCTCCGTTCAGCCTCTGAAACTTGGCAGCTCTGTCTGGGTAGCTCCCTGTTAGCGTGGACTTGGGGGCCTTCATTCTGAATTGAGGGCCATAAGGGACCAGAAGGCAGCACATGAGACTTCTGGAGAGCCACCACTGAGGACACAGTGGTCCCGTGGGAGAGTCACTACTGAGGACACGGTAGCCATTTTGACAGAGGTTCCTTCCCCTCCCCCACGTGGGCTCAGAACTGGTTCTGAGATGGTGAACTTCAGTGGGGACAGGATGGGTCTCCAGGTGGGAAATGGGCACAGAGTTGAGGCTCTGCCTGAGATGCACTGAGGGGCTGGGAGCAGAGTATGGCTGAAATGAGAAAAATGGGGAAGACACAGTGATCCTTCTGTGTTTATACTGCATGGAGCTGCAATGAGGCAGTGGGCCCTGCTCGGGCCCCCACAGGGCTCTGCAGGCACTGGGGGTATGTGGGCAATGGGCAAAGGGGAGTGGGACTCTGAGGACATCAGGGGACATGTGACCTCCACCTTTCTTTGCGAAGCCCCCAGATTTCCCAGGATGCAAGCCCTAAGTGAAGGGTGCCTGAGCCCCGCACCCCGCCTGCACCTGTGAGAGTGTGACCCTGGCTCCCGGAGTTCGAGCCCAGCTCTCATGGTCTCGCACAGATGCCTCCTGAGACAGGCTCCCTGGTGATGGTGACAGCACCAGCACGGGCCACATCCTGGGGGGAGGGAGGGAATTCTAACCCCGCCACGATCGCGGTGCTGCGACAGTCTTGGGGCCATGCAGACACTTTGGGCGTGACGCGTGCCACACTCCGCCACCCGGCATATTTTTGGAAACCGTGGAAAACAAACACACTCGCACCAGATTGCGGTATGTGGAGAGCGGGGCAAAGACAGATGGTCTGACAACTGATTGACGGACGAGAAGGTGACTAGTTAAATGTTAAATACGCACACGTAAAGGTGTGTGTTCACACTTCACTTCGACTTGCGCCCTCCCAACTGTCTGGCTTTATAGTCTGGACGTGGCTCCATATAAGGCTACGCTGGGAGCCGACGCCTGCAGGTGCCTGTGACGTAGTTCTCCCAATCAGTGTGGCACCTTCACTAGAGGCTCCGCGTCCTCCAAGCCAGGACTGCAGTCTGTGAGGGACGATAAGTAGTTTCAGACCTAACGGCCGTCCAGCCTGGACGCAATTCTTGCCGCCAGCCCTGTTTGGGGCAGAAGGTCCGTGCTAGTAACAGGTTTCTGGGGGGACAACAGCCACGGTCCAGCTGGGACCCTGAGTCCATTACAGACTGCACTTCTTCCAGAAGACTTTCCTTCTATTGCAATCAGTGAGGTCAAAGTTCATCAGAGTCCCCACCCCATCAGGGTGGAACTTCATCAGAGCCCCTCCCATCCCATCAAGGTGGAAGTTCATCAGAACCCCCCTACCCCATCAGGGTCAAAGTTCATCAGAGCCCCTCCCTACACCATCAAGGTGCAAGTTCATCAGAGCCCCCATTCCATCAAGGTCAGAGTTCATCAGAGCCCCCATTCCATCAAGGTCAAAGTTCATCAGAGCCCCCCCACCCCATCAGCAGACGGTGACCGAGCGGGGTTTACCCCCCCCCCCCCAGGTTCTGAGGAGCAGTGAGTATGTGAGAACGTCTACAAGACACGGTGGGACAGGGACCCTGGGTGGGATTCTAGGAGAGAGTGATCGTGAGGCTGGGGATTCTCAGCAAATACAGATGTAACCCTGCAGACCCGACGGCACTCCGAGGACTGCAGTTGGGGAACCATAGGTACCGACGAGAGTATAATCCTCGGCAAATAAGCACGAATCCCATGCTGGCCTGGATTTCTCGTTCCTGTAGACATGTGGCCCCCAAAGTCCCTCTTCAGTATTATCGGTTCCTTATAAGTCCCTGCGTTTCCTTGACCTGCTAAACCAAAATGCTTTTATTTTGCAGTTTTACATTTTACTCTTCCATTTTATAAAAAGATCTCCTGTATCAATTTTCTCTGGCCCAGACCATTCTTCACTCTTTCACACCCCCCACCCTTTTACACGAGAGGCTTCAACCCTGAACGGTTGCTTCTGTGAGTGGAAGCTTCATGCGTCCATCTCTGACTCAAGGTCACTGGATTCCCTGGGCACTGAATGGTACATCTGTCAGGTGATAACCACTCCTCTACAGAAACATCATGAGGCGCGCATTTGTGCTGGTTAATTGTTTGTGTTACCTTGACTGGGCCCTGGGCGCCCAGATATGTGGCCACACGTGACTCTGAGGTGTCTTGTGAGGGAGTTTCTGGCAGAGACCAGAATTCGAATCAGAGAACTCCCGGTGAGGGTGGACCTCACCCAGTCAGTTGAGGGCTTGCACAGACAGACAGATGGAGAAGGGAGGAGGATTCTCACTCTTCCAACTCTTGGATCATGGCCTTCACATGTGCCCTGGGGTCTCGGAATCTGTATACTGCCGGCTCCCCTGGGGTCACAGACCTTCCCGCCGTAAATCACCTTCCTGCATCTCCAGCTTGTGGGTAACAGACAGTGTTGGGGGTGGGGCTCTGCATGCTGCGTGATGGAGCGAGCCGGTGCCTTGTAATCTCTGTCACTCGCTGGCTCTGTCGCCCAGGGACTCTAGTACGGCACCCACACCCCTGCATGTGGCTGTTTTACGCACACGGCCACAGCGCAGTAGACCCAGGGGTCAGCTGCCGGTGTGGCCTCTTCTCCCCTCCCCACCCACGAGTCAGCCTCGTCCGGATCACAGAGCTGGTGCGGACCCGGCGTGCCCTCGCCAGCGTCCCTGCTGTCCCTCCACGCGTGTTCTCCCACCTGAGTGAGGGTTCCGGGCTGGGAGCGGCACCCCCGCGGCTTCCTGCCGCAGCCCCAGGCGGCCCTGGTCCGTCCAGCGCGATTATCAGCAGCGTGTGCTCACCGACAGGTGTCGCAGCTCGCGCGGCCTGCGCTCAGACGGAGCTCTCATCGGCAGGCGGGCGACCCGAGGGCGTTCTTCTCCTCTAACCCCACCCGACTCCCGTGTGATGTGCCGGCCACATTTCCTGCTTCCCGTCAGACACTGTGCCGATCGTTGTAGATGCATCTGAGTCCGTCTGCTCCAAAGGTGATGAGTATCTCAGGTCAAAAACTAGCATTCCCGGCTTCTCTGACCCACTCGACACCTTCCGCCCAGGGCTCGGGAGCGGGAAGCCAGAGTCACCGGACTCACCTGTTTCCTTACGTGGTGACCTGGTGCCCTGCTCTCCCAGCGCATCCCTGGCCACTGCGGCGGCTGCACCCCTGCTCTCAGCGCGCCTGCACTGCCCGGACTTCAGCACTGACCCCCCCGTCGGTCTGTCCTTCAAGCAGTTGGCTGAGCCGCTCTCCCGATGAGGTCCTGCAGGGTCCGGCAGGCGGAGGGAGCACGGAGCCTCTTGGTCTCTGCTGGTCTGGACATCTGGTGTGTGCAGGGGAGGGGGAGGCGGGGGTGCCAGGTGCATGGTGGGCAGGGGAGGAGCCCCAGCCCCCAGGGCCCTATTTCCTGAGTGTGTGAGGTGGCGGCACCTCCGAGGTGTGGGACCAGGGTGGTGACAGCCCACAGAGACAGCCACCCAGGGCTTCAAGGGGACTGTCACTCCTCAAGGCCAGCAGTCCTCTCCGAGCCCCTCCTCAGGGGCCCCGCGGGGCAGCAGTGCTGCCTGGACACGAGGTTGGACGTGAGGCTGCAGTCTAGGCACCAGGAATGACCGTGAGGCCTCGGATGGCTCTCACATGCGTGATGCTCGTCGATGGACCCACCACGCCTCCTCAGTCACGGGGGCTCTGGCGGTTGTTGGAGGAGAGAGTGGCGAGGTCACACACCCCAGTTACCGCCCCGTCCCCGCGGTCTTCCCTGCGACAGAACCCCCTCCGGCGCTCACGCCTCACTCGGGACCGTCGCCGCTGTCCGTGGTACCGCTTCTCTTCCCTCCGTGCGTTTGTTCTCCGGCCAGACCACTAGCCCCGCGGGCCCACAGGCTGCCTGCTCGGGGCGTCTGGGTCCTCACCCACCACCGACTGGGGTTCTGCCCCGATGCCTGGCCTCCTCGGCTCTCCATTCCCTCGTCGCCAAGATGCAGTCACCCCCTACGTCAGGGGTGTGGGTCAGATTTGAGTGAGATGTCCGAGTGACACACAGCCCCGTCCTGACAAGGCATAGGCCCCCGGCCCAGGTCAGCAGGACTGCTTCAGGCACGATGATGCAGCCAGACGTCTGGGACACAGGCGATCTCTTCAGCTTCCTGGGCTGTCAGCAGACACTCGGTGACTCCTGCGTTCCTCACGTCAGCTGGATCGCCGTTACTTTGTTTTCTTACTTTATTTTATTATTTAAGGCACTCAAGGGAGTCCGTTTGAGAACGAGACATAAGACATTGCAGAAGCTCCTGGCAGGTCCCCTTGTCCTCCACTGGCTCCGTTAAGCCGTACTGTCCACAACAGTGGTGTCTTCAGCGCTGTTTGAAATTTGGCTAATTTTTCATCTCTTACATGAACTAGGTATTCTAATAACCAAAAATAGAAGGCTGATCACATAAGCACTTGTTTCAAGAGCAGGTCAAAGTGTTAGTATCTGAATTTGCAAGTCCAAATTTAATTATTGCCCTTTAGAATGCAGCTCCTGGCTGCTGTATGTAAATGATACTGTTTTCAAGCTAATAGCTCGTCTGTTTGCACAGCACGCCCGAGGCTGACCTGAGCCTATAATACCCAAGTGGCACTTGGCTGTTCCGACGAGTGTGGTCATCTGTGATGCCCGCCTGCATGTGGTGGGGTCCCGAGGCAAGTGCCATCCTGAACAGTCTAGGCGACTCAGACCCAGACCGTCATTTAGTGACTTAGTCAACAAAGGATCATGGAGCACATGCTGTGCTCCAAAGCCTAGGACACCCCCAGAACAGTCTAGAATAGTCTACAACAGTCTAGAACTCCCTCTTTCTTGTTTTTTTTTTTTTTTGTTTTTTAAAGCTTATTCATTTATCTTGAGGTAAAGGGAGAGAGAACCCCAAGCATGCTCCAAGTTGTCAGTGTAGCCTGATGCGGGGCTCAAACTCATAAACTATGAGATCATGACCTGAGCTGAAATCAAGAGTTGGACTCTTAACTGAAGGAGCCACCGGGCATCCCTCTTGCTCGACTTTCTGTGCAGACCACATTGCCATCTTCAGTGCTGTTTGTCATGCCTGCCTAATCAGCCTTCTCTACTGACTAGATACAGATCAAGGGGGCAGATGGTGCATCCGCTTTCACAATAAGACCCTGCGGCTTGCAGACCAGTGCACTGCACAGGATGGGTGGGCGCTGGTCACATGGGGCTCCCGTCAGTGTGTCCTTCCCCCCGGCCACTGGTTTTCCTTATGTGGCGGCATTTCTCTCCTTGCTGATTGAGCTCTGGTTGGTGCTTGGGGCCACCTAGCCCTGCTGCTGGCGTTTCGGCCCCTTCACCCCTGCTGTTACTCACGGACACTCAGTTGTGCCGCGCAGGTGCCTGGGGCTCTGTGGCACTGTGGGGTGGTGCACCGGCCCAGACGTGCCGTCACTGAGAAAGGTGGGGCACCGCCAACTAGCGAGGTGCACCCATGTCCGAGAGCAGGACCACACGTAACAGAGAGAGACCAAATGTAGGCGGGTGCTGCCGTTAGGGTGGCCGGCCACGGGCCGGGCAGGCTGTCCCAGAGACCAGGCCCCATGCTGCCTGCTGGTGAGGGGCTGGAGCCACTCGGCTTTCCTGTATGCTCTGCTTGAAGCACAAGGGGGAAGAGGAGCCAGAGCTTAGCTGGTTGGGGAAGAAGAGAAAATTCTGGAAAAGAGTGAGGGCGGTGTGTGGCGGGCAGAGACGAGGAGGTGGAACGGAGGGTGGCTGCACATGGACACCTGGCCCCAGGCGCCCCCTTCCCACCAGAGGGAACGAGCAGATCTCAGGTCCGTGTGAATGGGCACCTGAGCAGACCCAGCTCCAAGGCCGTGCCCGCATCGGCTGCGTTCCCAGGAAGGGCGTCCAGAATGAGGTGTGACGCCTCGTGAAGGCTGGGCTGCTCGCTACCTGTGCCAGCAGCAGGGCATGCGGAAAGCGGTGCTGGACGGATTAGCTCAGAGACAGGCTGCGTGCGTGTTGCTCTCTATTAGAGTCCATGAAAATCAATCTGCACCCTGGTTCAGCCTGGTAAAATTAGATCTAAAACTATTTAATTTTGTTTCAGGAGTGTTTCTCCCATCTGATGCCTAGCCTGAGGACACACAGTGATAAAATACCTTGAGTTATTACCAGCTCTGCACCTCTGTCTGGGAGAGACTCGCACAGCGTTGTGTTTTCACTTGGTACCATTGCTCCAGAGCCCGGCACAGAATGCAAGCCCTGCCCCTTACGGAGAACCTCGTTTTTTATGCTCCTGTTTTGCACTCCACATGGCTCGGTGATAAGAAGTGGCAAATGGATGCTTTTAATTAGCCTGAGTGTGCGTTTTTGCATGTTTGGGGTCAGACCATCTGAACAGCCGGACGCTCTGAGGAGGGAGTGCCGGGTGGCCTTTAAAGACGGGCTGGGGGTGATGTCAGATCGCTGCTGCTTCAGTGGGAAGAGTCTCCATTTGGGGGCCCTGGTGAGAAGGCAGCAGCCAGAGGCTTCCAAGAGCAGCTTGTCGGGCACCCAGTGTAGCAGCAGACACCCATGTCTACACTTTGCTGGGATCCCGTGCCTTCCCAGGGCTTCTGCGTCTCCCCCGCCTGCTCAGCTGACACCACCCTCCCTGGAGGGCGAAGCGAGGCACCCATGAAGGTTGGAGGCGGGCTGGTGTGGGCCCACAGTTTGGACTTTCTGGTGAGGCATCTGGAGCCATGCAGAAGCAGGGACGAATTATACCGTGTCCCGTGGAGCATCTGGGGCCATGGCTCGAACCGGTGGAGCTGTGGCAGGCGATACCACGCCAGCCACATGGCAGCAACTTGGGGCTTGGTTTACTCTCCGTGCTAGTGGACAGGCCTCAGCAGCCCGTGCGGCCCCTCACTGCATCATCCCTGGTTTTCAGGGGTGCTGTGGGGTGCAGCATGGCCCTCTCAGCTTTCCTCTTCTCCGGTAGGAAAAGTCAGGGGCAGGGCAGTGGCGTGACCACGTGGATGGGCGTGTGGCTCACATGGCCCCCACCACTCAGCTGTGTCAGTAAGACCGGCTGAATTAAACCACTCAGATGGGTTCATCGTTGCCAAAAATATTTCCATGAGTGAGTGCACTTGAGGAACGCTAAGGTCTGTGAAATTAAGCACATCTCTCTACCGAAGGGCTTCTGGGGGCTTATAATGTGCAGTCGGCTCATATAACTTGAAATCTTTGAAACGGAGTAAGCACACAGCATTCCTCACGGCCTCGGAGCATGATTTTCACAAGCGTCGCACGGAGCTTCTGTTCCCTGAGATGTCACTTGAGAAATGCTGACATGCAGGGCTCTCGAAGACCTCGCCTGGTGACTCAGGCCCGGCCCCGTGGGCGTTTCCAAAGGGGCGCAGTGGAGAACCTCCAGGCTGCTGAGGGTCTCTGAGCTACGGGCGGGGGTGGGGAGCCTGCCCGACTCTGCGTTTGATACAGGAGCCCAAGTGCACGTGCAGAGGCCTGGCCTCCTCAGGGCTGTGTCTAAAGTCTGATCTCTGAGGGGCTCGCTCGTCGACTGTCACCCGGTGGGTTTGTGAAGGGCCTACTTTGCCAGCCCTGTCCTTGCACCGGGAGCCAGCAGAGAACAGGGTCACGTCCCCTGCCGCTGGGACTCACGTGCCCTCCTGCTTCAGCTCAGAACACGCTTCCCTTGACACCACATGCTGCGGATTTTGCCCCAGGGTAAGCACCCGCCCACCCGAAAAGTTATTCTACCACTGTTGCGTCCAGCACACGTGACCATTGCCTACAGAAGTGGCTGTATCACCCCTGGTATCACGTCAGGGTATCAGCTTCTCTGTCCCTGCACGAGAGGACGACCTTGTCTGGGCCACCACCCCCCACCTGTTCTGATGACTCTGGAACCCCGGGGTGGGGAGTGGCGACTATCTTTGAAATCGTGATTTTCGGTTTTTTGTCTTCTCTTTTTAAAGTTTATTTACTTTGAGAGGGAGCGTGGGGGAGAGAGATGGAGAGGATGTCAAGCAGGCTCCTCACTGTCAGCTCAGAGCCCAAAGCGGGGCTTAAACCCATGAACGATGAGATCATGACCTGCGCTGAAGTTCAAGAGCTGGATGTTTAACCGATAAGCCCCCAGGGGCCCAGTGATGTTTTAATAGGACTTTAACAGGACTCCGTGCTACTGCAGCCCCCACGGTGAGCTGTAGGCCGCTCCCGCCGGGGTGAGTGGGCTGGGGCGGCTGACGCAGGAAGCGGGTCTGAGAACTCAGAGCAGCCCAGAAATGCCCGTGTCCCACACACAGAGCCGCTGTCACGCTGTCTGTCACAGAGGTGGCCCTGGGCCCCCCTCACGCGACCCTTGTGCACGGGAGGGTGGAGGCTGGCTCACACCGTGTCACTGGGAGCGTCTGTGGGGCTGCTGACTCAGTGCTCCCAGGGAGCATGTTTTACCCCCACGGCCACGAGTGGGGGTGCGGCCGTGCTCAGGGCTCATCGGGAACCAGGCACAGCCCTCTTCCCACAGCGGGGCAGCCCCGCTGCTGTGGGGGGAAGAGTCCTTCCAGCCAAATGGCTTGCGCTCCAGCGCTGTCCCCTGAGGACAAGTCCCAGGGTGCCCAGGTCGTGCTTAACTAAAACACAAGGTGTGTGGCCCCACAGGGCAAGGATGGGAGGCACATCCTTTCTGTGAACTGAGGAAGGTGATTGCAAGAGCTGACTGTGAGAATTGGCCGTGGAGAGAGTTGCTGCAGTGGGGGGGAGGAGGGGTGTATTAAAGGGTCCACGTGCAGAGAGCTCCCGCATGGGGGGAGGTTGTGTTCGAAGTGTCCTCGCAGAGAGCTTGGCTGAAGGACTTCATGGGGGCCTGTCAGGCTTCTGGGCACACGTGTCTCCATGCGTCTCGAGGGCCCTGCCTGGCTGTGACTCGCATCAGGAGCGGTGATGGGGCTGTGTGGCTGGGTCCCCGGGCAGTGAGCTGTCAGCCTGCCCTTGAGTGTCAGGCTGGCCAAGAACCGTGCAAAGACACTGCTGCTCATTTGCTGGCTGTCACTGCTCTGCTGGTATTTCAGTGTCCCCAGTGCCCGCTGTGTCAGAGCCGGCCGGGCTACAGAGAGCTCTGGCGGGGGGGGGGCACGAGGGGAGGACCAAGCCCAGTCCCAGCGCCCGTGCGTTTAGTGAGATCACACCCCACCCCTACTCACAATCCGGATGTTAGGTGTGCACAGGGCAGGGCTGGGCGGGCAGGAGGTGGTCCCCTGTGCACTTCCTGGGTGGTACTGGGGTTATCGGGGTCACAGCAGCGGGGCCGAGACAGCCTCACGTCGCTTCCCTGAGATCCATGGACCCAAGACCCCAAGGCTAAGTGATGGGCAGTTGCTCTGAAATCCTTGAAAAGTGGAAGGAGAGATGTGAGCGCCGGCTGTCTGGACCTGTGTCCTTTCTAAGGAGGTACCGGGCTTCCTTTCATCGGTTCTTTTACTTTAGGCTGTTCAAGACGCGTGGCTTGTGTGAACACCATCGTGTTCCTCTCTTTTTCTCCAAGTTAAATCTCAGGTCTCAGAAGCTTCACATGGACGAGTCCTGGTGTCAGGGCCGAGTGGAGGATGCTGAGCCTGCACCCCATCTTCTGCATCCTCGGGGAGCACTCACACCCTCTGCCCAGAGCCCTGGGGGTGACCTGGGGTACCAGAGGAGCTGAGGGGGGAGGGAGGAGCCCATGTCAGGATGCACACTGCACCTTCCTCACCTGCTCTGTCTCTGTAACAGGCTCAGGCTCGCATCGACGACAGTGGACACTTGTACTGACTGTGTCGGGTACACACGGCAGACACTTGTCATACTGACTGTCGGGGACACATGGCGGACACTTGCACTGTCGGGGACACACGGCGGACACATGTTGCACTGACTGTCGGGGACACACGATGGACACTTGCACTGACTGTCGGGGACACACGGCGGACACTTGACTGTCAGGGACACAGGGCGGACACTTGTTGAACTGACTTTCAGGGACACACGGCGGACACTTGTTGCACTGACTTTCAGGGACACACGGCGGACACTTGTTGCACTGACTGTCGGGGATACACGGCGGACACTTGTTGCACTGACTGTGTTGGGGACACACCGTGGACACTTGCACTGACTGTGTCGTGGACACACAGTAGACACTTGCACTGACTGTCGGGGATACACGGCGGACACTTGCACTGACTGTGTCGGGGACACACGGTGGACACTTGCACTGACTGTCGGGGACACACGGTGGACACTTGCACTGACTGTCGGGGATACATGGACACTTGCACTGACTGTCGGGGATACATGGACACTTGCACTGACTGCTGGGGACACACGGCGGACGCTTGCACTGACTGTGTCGGGGACACACGGTGGACATTTGCACTGACTGTGTCGGGGACACACAGTAGACACTTGCACTGACTGCGTCGGTGACACACGGCGGACACTTGCACTGACTGTGTTGGGGACACACGGCAGACACTTGCACTGATTATCAGGGACACACGGTGGGAAGTATCAGTGTTATGTTTTTCCTCAACTAATGCCATGACAGTCCTGAGCTAACCGTTACCAGAAAGGAAACTGAGGCACAGAGAAAGTGTGCACTGGCTCAGGTGCAGGCCGGCTGGCATGCGGGCCTGCACGGAATGGCACAGCCGGCGGTGGCCAGCTGGCCGTGAGTCAGAGAGTGGGGAGACGCACTGTCACGCGCCCAGAGCAGGCTGCAGGCCCGGAGAAGCCGGCATGTTCACCCCGCTTACAGACGCCAATGCCAGTCGTTCATCCTGCTGATACAGCCCCTTACAGGCATGCGCAGACCTGGACGAACGGAGTGCGGCCCAGATCCGGGCGCCAGCCGTGATTCAGGCTGATTGCCCGTGAGTATCACTGCCTGTATTTTTCAGCACCCCTTCTGGGGTTCAGACACGGTGCTGGCAGACCCACATTGCCCTCAGGACACCGCAGCCTGACCGGCCTTTGCTCAGACCCAGAGGGGCAGCACAGTCACGTGGACAGAGAAGGGAGAGGACAGCCGGCGTGCCCGTGGCAGGTGAGGCGAGGTGAGCAGGGGGCGATCAGAATTGACGGTGTCATCCTCCCACGGAACCCCTTTCTCACGAATCTCCGCAGCCTCCCTGCACGCACACTGGGTTCCTATAAGTAAACGTGGCCTCAACTTCGCCCTGTGGACTGGAGTGTCTTTCAAGCTCAGGAGCTTTCAGACAGTCCGACTTCTGGGCCACGTTGACGTGAGTGCTGGGAAGCACCGGCAAATCAGTGCACGAGGTGCCACATCCACCGTTCCCGGGCTGCCGGACGCAGAGCCGCCGCCCCCTGGACAGGTACAGGCCATCAGTGCCTTGGCCAGTCTAGGCCGCCTGGGTGCCTGAGCTTCACCAAGAGGTGACGCTGCAGCCTGTCCTTCCCACTCGGCTGCCTGGCCTGGGTTTCATCCCGTGAACAGAGGACGCGGGGAGGGGGGTTGGGGGCGGTGGGGAGCCGTGCGGAATAGGGAGGGAGCGCACACCCTGCAGAGAGGCCGCCCAGGCCGGCCACGGACCTGTGAGCAGTGAGGCCCATCCTCTGTGCTGACGGGGGCGCCACAGAGCCCTCACAATGACAGCCTCGCCTTAAATTAAGTGTGTGCTTTTACACCAGCGCCCCCACTGCCCACGAAGTACACTCCTGGGCCCCGAGCCTGCCAGCAGCCGGCCCACCGCTGACCCACGGCTGCCAGTCTGGCGGGAGGGCCTCCCACACAGCCCCTGCCTGGCCCTCCCTCCTCTGCAGGTGCCCCGGAAGGGGAGGGGATGCCACTTCTGGGCGTCTAAGCAGAGTTCACAGCTGTTCGTGAGGAAGGCGTGTGTGGCCGAGGGCTCTGGATCAGCCCCGTGAGCTGGGCATGTGCCGGCCGCAAGAAATAGCTGCTGTCAACACCGCTGGTTTTAACTCTGCTCACGGGGTGGCTATGGAGACGATGGCCGCCATGCGCCTGGCCCTGAGTGGGCACAGAGTTCTTGCGTCTGTAGACATGCTCCTGCCTCGGCTGGGCGTCCAGCATGTGGAAGCGAGTTCTCACGCAGTCTCCCGCTCCCCTGTGCCTCCTGCGCATCTGAGGCTGGGGGCCGCTGGCCCTCCCTGCCCTCCACCCGGCCTCCCGGGCTGCTGAGCACAGGGGTGTCTGGGCTCCCATCACTGGCCCTTCTCTTCCAGCGGGCAGGACAGGCTGGACACACCCCCAGCTGGCTCTTGCCGCCTCTCTCCAGGCCAGCACCTGGGAGGGGAATCCGGAAAATTCAATGCTTCCTGACTTTTACTTCTGGACCTGGGAGTTTTTGAACCCAAAGGCCTGAGAAAGTGCCAGTATACAGTAAGTGCCACCTAAGTGCTTGATAAGGAACATAATGCTGCAGCGAGAGCTGTTCTCTTTAAGCTCAGTTAAAATTCGGAAGGCATCGCCTTATTGCTGTCAGTATAGATTTCTGAACATAAAGACTTCAAAACCTAGGTTTTAGACAACTTTTACGTGGAACAGACGTGGAAACACACCCGAGGGCGCTGCCGAGCCCGAATTCCTTCCTCGCTCCAGCCACGTCAGCCGGACCGTGAGGACAGCATTTGGGTCAGGAGCCGTTGCCAAGGACCCGGGGTGCGTCTGCAGCCGCGGAGACAGCTGAGGACGTGTACCTGGTCAGAGCCGGCCCCGCGTGGGGCCCCGTGGGCCTGAGCCGCAGCGGCCTGGCAGCTGGCGGAGCGCCCCCTCTGGGGCAGCTCGGGCTTCGGGAGAAAGCCGCAGGCCGCTCTGAAGAGCTGGACTCGTCGGGGGCGGTTCCCGCGTCCCTCCAGTGTCCGCAGCAGAGGGCGGCCAGGACCGTTCACTCAGAGCAGCCCTCGTGCGGATGTAGATCACATTTGAGTTTTAGCTCCATGGGTTTACAACTTTGTTTTGTTTTAAAAGGGCTGTCCATATGTATAGGTTCAAAACCTCCAAAGCAGCGGAAAATGTTTCTTTTCTGTTTACGTGTGAAGCCCCCGGCAACCCTGTCTGAGAGTGTGGAAAGGCCGTATTCTAGGTCCGCGGCCGAGTGCAGCGGGTGCACTAGGCCGAGTGCACTAGCGGGTGGCTGGCTGGTGCGCGTCTCTCCGGAGCCGGGTGCGGAGCCCTGTCCCCCGGAAGTCCGGGGCGGGGCCCTCTCTCTCCCGCCGTTCCCGTGCTGGCGAGTCGCCCCTGCAGGTGCCAGCTTCCCCCCTTCCCACACAGGTGGCGAGGCTCCGTCACCGCTGTCACAGGCAGCGGACGAGTCCACGGCTGACGTGTGGTGGCCTGACGGGGACCCAGGCTCCTGTTGGTTTTCCTCGCCGCACCCTGCAGAGCCGGGGCTTGCCCATGGTGCCTGCTGTGTCGGGGCTGCCAGCAGGCCTGGGCTTTTGGAGATTTGGTGCAGCTGCTTCTGCGGTGAGGCCACGGGCATCTCAGCTGAGATCCTGAGGCTGAATTGTCTGGAATTATCTGGAAGCATCAGAGGCCGCCTGGCTCCCCTGACAGGGGGACCAGGGTGTCCGGGTGAACCCGTCACAGAGCAAGACCCTGGTGACGCAGAGGGTGTCCGGTGTGAGGACCCAGGACCAGGCAGGACGGCGGGTGTCCGGCACCCCGGTGGATATTGGAGCCGGTGCAGGACTAGGCCCTCGAATGCTCACCACCTGCCTGTACCCACCTGTCCCCCAGCCGCGTGGTGGCGGGTAGGCAGGGCCACGGATGGGTTGCTGGCTGGTGGAGGACAGACGTGTGGATAGAGCCCGAGCCTTGTCCGAGTCGTGGACTATGTCTGGGAATATGGAGACCTGCCAGGTGAGAAGTCAGTCGCTTTTTGGGCGTGTTTGCTTATGTGTCAGAAAATGCTAGTATGGTTGGACTTCCCTTCCCCATTTCATCAAGTCGGTTTTGTGCATATAAGCCAACTGTCTTAATAGAATGCAGTAGCTGTTTATTTAAAATTAAAAGTATAGGGAGCCTGGGTGGCTCAGGCAACTGTCCCACTTCGGCTCAGGTCATGATCTCACTATTCGTGGGTTCGAGCCCCGAGTCGGACTCTGCGCTGACAGCTCAGAGCCTGGAGCCTGCTTTGGATTCTGTGTCTCCCCCTTCTCTGCCCCTCCCCTGCTCATGCTTGCTCACGCTCGCTCTCAAAAAATGAATAAACGTTTAAAAACTGTTTTAATTAAAGGTAATAGTATAGTTTCTCATGAGGATAACTCAGTTAGGTTATTTGCTTGATTCAGTTGACAGAAGGGTCAGAAGAAAGTAACTGTCAGTTTGATGAAGACTTACAGCTTTCCCAAATGCTGCCTCTTCCAGGCAGCCGTCCCGATCGAGGTAAAGCAGAGGTGCCTCTCCGTGGGCACTGCTGGGGCCCATGCCGTGGTGGTTCCTGCAGGCGAGCGTGGTGATGAGGACCTGGAGGGAACTCCTGGCTCCGTCACTTGTCCGAGTGTGGTCACAGCCTGATCAGCGATGGTCTCCGACCTCAGTCTCCTGCTCTCACAACAGGAAGGAGCGAGCGGCGTGAGCGGGTGGGATGCAGAGCGGCAGTTAGCGGTGCGGGGGTCTCAGTAAGCACCGACTGTCACTCTGGCAGATCCCGTTTTCCGTGGCGGCCACGAGACCACCCGTCGCTTTGTGCACACAGAACACTGCACACGCGCATGCACACGCAGAGGTAAGGCCACATGCGTGCGTTTGCAGGTAGGACCGCGTTGGCCGGGCAGGAGGCACCGGGACCACTCGCCGCACACCTGAGCTGCCGAGTGTCACCGAGAGCGGCTGGGAGGTGAAACTGAGTCAGGGCCCAGCGGGCGTGCGCACGTGGCAGTGTTTGCAGAGCGGACGACCGTCGTTTCACTGACTTACACCACGGGCCAGCGTCTTCCCGGCACCAGGGGCGGGGTGAGTAGCAGGCCCGGAGGGGCGAGCGCCAGGCGGCACGTAGCTGCCCATGGCCTGTGGGTGTCCCTCTGCTCACCCTGCCTGCCCCCTCTTTGTTTAGCACCATCTCCAGACACCTGGGCCCACTGCCCGCGTGGTGTTGGCTAGGACAGCCCTGCTGGAGCCGCCGCCCAGAGTGGTGCTGGGGGGTATGGGGCCGCGACGTCCAGCCTGGGGGCAGGAAGTGTGCGGACGGGGCCTGCGGTGTGGACTGAAGGTCAGGAAGTGTGCGGACGGGGCCTGCGGTGTGGACTGAAGGTCAGGAAGTGTGCGGACGGGGCCTGCGGTGTGGACTGAAGGTCAGGAAGTGTGCGGACGGGGCCTGCGGTGTGGACTGAAGGCCAGGAAGTGTGGGGACGGGGCCTGCGGTATGGACTACAGGTCAGGAAGTGTGCGGACGGGGCCTGCGGTGTGGACTACAGGTCAGGAAGTGTGCCGACGGGGGCCTGCGGTGTGGACTAGAGGGTCAGGAAGAGTGTGGACAGGGGGGTGCAGTGAGGACTAGGGGACCAGGAAGTGTACAGACAGGTACGTGCAGTGTAGATTGGGGGATCAGGAAGAATCTGCATTTGTTGCGAGATTTCCAGGCATTCTGCACGTTCTTCGCACCATTACCTTACTGTTCCTAAAGTGGTGACTGGCACATACTCTTAAGAGTCTACCCGTGATGCGTGGGGTGCTAGGAGGATGTGTTACCAATGGTCGCCTCGTCGAGATATCAACAAAACAACTGAAACCACGTGGGAAAGAAGGGAAATTGCAGTCAACAGCAACTCTAAAGCCTTTAGTGAGTTCTGTATCACGCTCCGTGTAGACTCGAGAATGCCAGTCCCATGGCTGCAAGAGCAACCACTGAACAACACGAGGGTCTGAACCGCGCCCTCCCTGCGCCCTAGGTGGTTGTAGGGCGAACCACGTAGACGGGTCTGAACTGCGCCCTCCCCGCGCCCTAGGTGGTTGTAGGGTGAACCACGTAGACGGGTCCGAACCGCGCCCTCCCCGCGCCCTAGGTGGTTGTAGGATGAAAATGTTGATAGAATGGTTTTTACAAAGTGCAGTAGCATTCCAAATTCCTGTGACTGTACTGAGCCTTCCAAATGAATACGTGTACACGTGAATATATGGATACTGTGTGTAACATACTGAGTTTCCAGGAGCTTCTGAGAAGCCCGACAGGATGCCGGCGTTGTCAAATGCTGCATTGTTGCAGTTTTATTTTCTAGTACTGTTCGTACACTCTGAGGGAAAAAGGTCTATTCCTCAATTTTTCCTAATTTTCTCGGAAATTCTTTTCTTCTATTGCACGTGCTCCACACCGTGAACCAGTTACACGTGACCTGTGGTTTTTTGACAAGTACAGGGAAGAGCTGAGGGAAGAGAAAGATCCACCTTGAACACAGCCTCTCGAGCAAACAATGGAGTTAATGGGCATGTAGACAAAGTCGGTTTTAAGAGAAATAAGACAGAAGCACAGTGCAAGTTTATACACACAGAAACGTAAGGTGACACCTCATCTCAAGTGCGTGTGTATCTCCTCTCCATTTAATGCATGATTCTAGTTTAGAACTCAGTGCGGGAAGGCCGAGCCTCACCACAATGTACTGAGGAGAAAATCTAGGGGAAACCGATGTGGGGTTTTTTCTGGCCTCTCAGCAGAGGGGGTGAGTCAGGGGAAAGTAGGAGCCCCGAGGATAGTGTGGCTTCCGCAGACGGTGAGTCCCGGCGGCTGCAGGTGCATGAAGGTGGCTGAGGGATGCTGCTGACTCAGTGGTTTAGTGCCCCTCCTTGTTCCTCTGCACGGCTCGTGTCGTGTAGCCGAGTGAGTCATACTCCCAGGGTTAGTGTGCAGATCATCTACTGAACATGCTGGTCCCCCTCATTAATCACATGGATGTAAATGTTAACTAAGTGCTTGTTAGCTTTTTACGTTACGTTGGACGGATTCACTAGCTCTTCCGAATCCGGGTTTGTGCTTTAAGAGTCTTTAAAGATGAATCAAAGTGATTCTTTTCTGCAAGTTTTGGATTAGAAATCATGGTCTCTCTGGATATCATCCAAGTGTAAAATGTAGCACAAATTGCCTTTAAAAATTAATAATTCACAAAATCTATGGGCTAAGCCCAGTCTGGCTTGAGAAGATAAGTAAAATAAATATTGTAAAGTCAATTTTTAATAATCTGTGGCATGGAATTTAAGCACAAGAGAAAACATTTAGCAATTAGGCAGGAGCATTTGGTGCATGATTAAATGTGAATAATAATATTTAAAGCCCCATACCTTGCTTGCTTGCAGAAAATATCACTTAGAGTTCTAATCTAGCCCACAACACAGCTCGTACCATTTCTTTGTTTAATGAGCTCCTGTCTTGAGATGTTCATGTTTGAGCAGTTACTTTTATAAGTATTTTTACATCGACAGCTATGTGTAAGACTGCCGAGAAGTAGCAGAGACAGATGTCTGATGAGGGATCGTCAGACCAGTACAGTCACGGAAAATAATATAATTAGATCCGTCACTAGGCTGGCAACCAGTGGTCGGGCATATTTATCTAATTATTGAGACAGTGCATTTACATCTGAGGGGATTTTATTATAAGAGGTTTATAAGATTGGGAGTTAAGGCTGATCTCCCGACTCTGTCTACAAAATAGAAGCTGGCCTCTGGGCTAGGGTTTTTCATGATGAAGAATAAAATCCCTGATGGATGACGGCAGGCCCTCATCTTCCAGAAAGAGGCATCAACATAAAAGGCCGAGGAAATGGAGCAGCCTGACTTGAAAATAGAGAGAGAGAGAGAGAGAGAGAGAGAGAGAGAGCGAGAGCACGCGCGCGCACCTGCTCTCAGATGTGAGGGGCAGCCTGCTGCAAGAGCATCACTCTGCACCCAGGACGGGGTTCTGGAAAGAGAGAGATAAGATGGGGAGAAGGTAGTTTTGGAGGGGAACAGGGGTTGACCATGGCCAACCACCAAGGACAAATCGGAAGGCAGTCCTAAACGACCAGCATTAAAGTCTTCCTCTCTGTGCTGCCCTCGAAGCCGTGTTTTGCAGGGGTTTACACTGTGTGTGTGCCTGGAGCGAGTCTGTCTATAGAGAAGGGATGGGGGGTTGTGTGTGGAAGCCTGGTAGTCTCTGAACTCGCCCCCCCCTCCCCGCCCCGCTCTGACGCCTCTGTCCTCCCGTGCGGCTGGGCATCCAGGGTGGCAGTGGCAGCTACTGGCCTCCAGAGGGAGCTCAGGGCTCCCAGAGCCTCCACCTCTGGTCAAAGTGTGGGGAAGACTCCAGGTGGACAGTGGTGGCTCAGGGCATGGGGGTGGGGTGGGGCAGGTGCTGGCTGGAAAAGGAAACCTGTGGACACTTCCTTGGACCTGTTGTGATTTACTCCACACAAAAGGAACCTTCCACATTGGGGTGGTAGCCAAAACTTTTGGTAAGGACTGAATGTGTCCTCCTCAAATGCCTATGTTGAAACTGAACCCCAGGGTGATGGTGTCAAGAGGTGGGGCTTCTGGGAGGGGAGGAGGTCATGAGGGTGGCACCCCCATGATGGATTAACGTCCTTATAAGGGGACCTGGAGGGCCCCTCGCCCCTCCCCCCATGTGAGGACACAGTGAGAAGTGCTGTCCCTGAATTAGGAGGCAGATTCTCACATGGGATCTGCCCACACCTGGACCTTGGACTTTCCAGCGTCCAGGGCCATGGGGAGAAAATCCCTGCTGAAGCCGCCCTCCGTGGTGGTGTTACAGCAGCCGCAGGGGCTCAGCAGCCTCAGAGCCAGAACAGTGCAAGTCCATCTGCCCGTGTGCCCTGTGCCCTTTGTCTCCCGTTCAGGTTCACAAGCCTTGTGGTTTGCAGGCTTGTTAGGGTTGGAGATCTAAAGTCTAGCCACGCACAGCACAGCTGCAATAGCGCATCTCGAGTGACCCAGTTGCTCGCTTCAGGGTCGCCACCTTGTGATGGCACGGAAGCCACTGAATCCTTCCCTGTGACAATTGGCTGATGTCTGAAAGCCTTGAGAGTGGCAGGAGGTCATGGGGGGATTTGAACTCAGTCTTCTTTAAGATCTCTTTTATTATAGAATTTTATTCTTTTGCTGAACACATATTGTCACCCCCTACAGGTCAGACACTGTCCCAGGCCCTGGTGATGTAGCAGTGAGCAAAAGGAGCACAACTGCCCTTGTGAACGCACATGCCCGGGCTTGGACCGGGTCAAGTGTTACGATGCACGGGGCTCAGCCAGGAGGGCACGGCAGCAGGCTCATTTGGGTAAAGGAGGCGTGGCCGTGATGTAGCATCCCTGCACAGTCAGACCTACCCACGTCACCTGTCAGGACAGGGACACGCTGACAGGAAGGGGTTGGGGGGTGGGGGTCGCCACCTAACCCCGGACCCAGCCAGAATGCTGCGCTGGGAGAGCAGTAAGGTTCAGGGAGTGTTCCTGGACTGGAAGGAATGACACATTGTGTACAGTCATACCTTGTCCTTGACCTGCTGCTGTTGGTCTGTGGGGGGGGGGGGCGCCACGAGCTAGGCATGAATGTGCCACCTCCCTCTGAGGTCCTGTGGAAAGGATGTGGCGAGAAAAGAGGCCTGAGGCATCGAGCTCCGATAGTGGAGTTTTAGGCTTGCAGCCACTGAATCGGACAGCTATTCCGAGGAACCCTCCACTCAAGAAGCCCAGTGCTAAGCCAACATCTTCCACCAAAGCTCTGGAACCTTCCATGGAAACAAAGGCTCAGTTCCTGACCTCCACACTTGCCACCCAAGGTCACAGAAGGAGTGGAGTGTGGACATGGGAGTATGTGCAAGAATGGTGGAATCCGTGAGGTCAAGAAGTTGACTCGCAGCTTCCACTCTTCCCTAGGGTCAGCAGCTGTAGCTGCTCTTTTACCGTAAATTACTCACAAAGACTGTCATCCTGGGGTTGAGGGAGTGCTCACGAGAGGGGAGGAGCCATGGCCAGCTCTTCCATGGCCCACGAGCAGCTAATGCATCAGGTAGGACCTCAAGCCTGTGGCGCGAGCAGAACTGCCAGGGCAGTGGTGTGCACCTGACCCGCGGGTGGCCGTCAGGGCAGGGGGCAGCAGCAACCCCCACTGTGCTAATAACACTGACAAAGAAGCAAATACCTTCCAAGTAGGACTCATGCCCCGTGGTCTTGAGTCAGTCACCTGGGAGCCACGACACCTGCAAGCCACTAATGCATGTTTATCTCCAAAGAGTTGACATAATTTACCAGCTACTTGGTGAAAGCTGACCAGCAGACTCCCAAGAACTGCAATAACAATCACCACTCGTCTATTCATGTGAACCAAACAACAGGCGATGCAATTCTGCAGACCGGAAGGGCCCACTGGGCTTGCATAAAGGCACTTGGATTGAGGTGGTACTTGTGGTATGAAAGGCATCATATGCTTTCTAGGGCCAGACACCAAACTCCGCCTGTTGTTTACTCCCTCTCCCCAAATCCCCTGTGCAGATGGAGAACAGTGGAGTCTCTCTCAAAATGGCCCCTTGCGGCATGGCAATGAGCACACGCACCTTTCTGGCATTATAGCTAACCAGCCTGGTCACTGAACAGTCCTACGAGTGGGCGGGGTAAACACAGTCCCTGTTTTACAGAGCCTTAGAGAGGTGCTCTGACTTCCACAGTATGAACCCCCAGCCAGTGAGGGGCACGGCGGGAGGAGCCCTCTCTGCTCAGAATCCCTGCTGTCTCCACTGCTGGAGGCCCCCATCACCCAGCTCTCGCTCATCCCCCCAGCTCTGCCCTCACATGGGCCCCAACTCCTGCATGGCCCCGCAGTGCTGCACAGATCCACGCGTCCGGCTTCATGCGAGTGCTCCCATCACTGACCTCCTCGCCGCCTAGAATTACCTGCTGTCCTTGTTTCCCCCACTAACCTGAATCACACTCATCCCCAAAAACCGAGTTCAACTCCTGCATCCGCTCTGAGGACTCTCCTTCTGTGAGCCCTGGAGACTTCTCCACCCTCCTCACCCCTGAAACATTCATGGTCTCAAGCCTCAGGCCAGCCTCATGTGACGTTTTGCACGGGCAGGCATTCACCACGTGCGTTGGTTGCACTTACGGTGATGCTAAGCTTCTGGGGGGGGGGGGTAACTGTTCTTGACTTATCTTCACGTTTTCCCTAGTGCCTGGGGGAGTTCCAAGTGAACAGTAGGTCCTCACAGACTTTGTTGATTGATCTTAACTGAGAAATGTAGGAGAATATTAAATATTAAAATATTTCACATGACTTGGGGAGCTAGAGGGGCCCAGGGCTAACTTGCTAAGGACCTCCTAGTCTGGTGGACACTATTTGCCTGTCAGTGGCGAGAAGAAACACTCCATGTCCCCGTGGGAGTCCCTGTGAGAGCCGTGGTTGGGAGTCTCACAAGAGGCAGAGCCCTCTGCAGACTCTTCCTGGTGCTAGTGACTCATGACAAAGCCCCATCTTCAAGCAGCATGTTTACAAATGGCTTTCATACGCCACCGAAGAGTTCTGCCAAAGGTGGGTCTAATTTTCCTGGATTAAACCTTGGGAAAGTTTCAGACATGGCAGTGAAGCCAGCTTCTCAATGTGTTCATTTGGTGCACATGTAAACTCAGCGCTTTGTATTTCATGATAGTGCGTTGGGAGACTGAGAAAAGGGAGAGAGAGAGAGAGAGATAAATAAAAAATAAAAGGCACAGATGGGGCATGGACAGTTTCTCATTGCTTGTTCCGTATGATAGAACTCAACACATCTGGTCTGCTACGAAAAGCATCTTTGCACTAATTTGTTCGTCAGTATCCATTGAGAGGACGATCTGTCATCCTGTCGTATTTCGGTTGCCCCGAGATGTTTGAAGACAAGGCTAGCCACAAATTGCAACTGTGGCCACCCGGGAGTGAGCGGTGGAAACCACCAGCTGTTCTAAGTAACATCAACTGTGATAGTTTTAAAGCTGAAATTGTAACCTCACCTCTCCAAAAGCACTTAGCAGCTGCATGAAGAAAGCTAATCACTGTAACAGGAGGATGAATCAGTTTGTCCCCGTGTTGGTGTGCACACGCTTGTGTCCGTTCAACCCTCGTTGCTGGTTGGAAAAACAATAGAAGGGCTCAGGCTCCAAGGGGAATGGGGCCTCCATCTTGGTCCTTGGGATTTTAAGGCTTTCTGGTCAAAGGAAACCTGACATTCCACAGTCTGTCTTGGTTTGCAGAAACAAGAATTGAGATTTCAGTGTGTTGCATCATTTGATTTCATGATGGTGTCATCTGGTCATGGCGCCCCTGCTTTGTATTCGCTTTACCACATTCACCCCATTTCTCAGGACGTTATTATGCCGGATGGCATTCGTTTTTTCAAATTTCCGTCTCCCTGAATAAGTTTTAATCTTCTCAGGGCAGAGACTATGCTTTGTCCTGGACCACAATAGATGTTCAATTAATGTTATTTGGATTGAATTAATTTAAATGTGTATCTTTGGAGCAACATATGAAACGTGCTAATCTGTTATAACTAATGTGCTGCCGTTCACTGTTCTGCAGATTTCTTTATAGGTTCCAGTCCATTGACCCCTTTCTAAGATCTCTGTGTAGTAAACAAGAGGTAGACAATACTATGCTCATTCTCCTTTGTGTCTTGTAGAGAATGACCAGGGTCTGTGAGAAGACAGCCTTCCTTTGCTAATCTTCTGAGGTCTCATAAGTTGCCAACCATTGAAAACTAGCTTTGCTCTGACTTGGTGACCTTTCAACTCTTGCCTTTCTCTTACTTCCCCACTTGTCAGTGTTAAGTTTATAATGTGAATTACGTGGCTGAGTTGGATATATTTTAATCTCCATGGGCACGTCATGGGCGTGTGATGGAACAAACGTGCACATATGGACTCTTGCCCAAGCTGAAGTCCTCCAGCGGCAGCCCCAGAGAAAGCTGTGCAGGGGAGGAGGGCCAGCCCAGCAGGGGGCAGACTGGGTATAGGTGCATCCCCAGAGCATGTTACTTGGGAAACCTGAAGCCGGTGCGTTGCTCCCTTCTGCTGTTCAGGCAGGTCGTCTTGCGCTGTGCTGGCTTCTCAGAGCGCTGTGTTTATGTTTTATATTTGATCTGAAGTGACGAAACAGAACTGATCTAGAGAATGGGAATTAAGGTCTGAAGGGTAAAAGAGGTGGTGGTTTAAAACGTGGTATTCTGGGCTCTGGGGTCCATGTAGGAGGCCACACAGTGCAGCAGACACCGTGCTGCCCTCTGGATGACGTGCCTTGCGGGTGCAGGCATCGTTGAGTGAGGGCCACATGGTTCTTTGAAATGGAAGGTTCTGTCATCTTTAAATGAATGAGGTATTTCACAGCAGGAAAACAAACAAGAAAAATCTACCATCCTTCAGGGCATCAGCCTTTGTAATCCTTTCCTTTTCCTTTTTCATGTTATTTTCCTTTGCCAGAAAAACCTGTCCTACATGATGAGTCAGATAAAATCGGTAGGCACACACATTCGTTTCTACAGGTGAGGATGAAGATCAGGTCCTTTTATGTCCCTGAACCCTAGGAGTGCGCCGATTGTTCTTGCCCCTCCCCCCACCCCCCGCCTTTGTAGGGTGGAAGGAGAGGAGCTTAGCTCCCACCTACACCCCGGGGGGGGGGGAGGGGCAGAGGTTGTTGTGTGTGATCCACGGAGCTCACGGGCAGGGTCTGCAGTGAAGGGAGCTGGGGCGAGGCTGGCTGTGCGGACAGGTTGGTCTTGGTCGACTGTCATATGCCCACAGTGCAACCATTTGTACCCTTTACACCCTGATTTTTCCATCAGACCAGGGCAGAATTTTAGGTAGGTGGTATTGTGTTGGACAAAATACAGAGGTGGCCAGCAAGCAAGGCACCGAAGAAAGAGCCAGAACACTGGTCGGTCCTCCAGTGATTTCTGTCCTCAAACCCTGGGTGTCTCAAGAGAGGCCCATGCTGCTGGCTCCGCCTCTGGCTCCTGGTCCCTGTAGCCACTCACTCACTCTTCCATATGGGGACATCCACACAGGGGATAATTGTGAGAGTTCCCGGTGATTGAATAAGTCCTCTCAGCATCCCAGTGAGGAAGGTATTCTTATCCCCACTTCACAGATGAGAAAACAGACACCCAGGGAGTCATTTGTTAAGTATTAGTCAGCTAAGAAGTGATCCATTGGGAGAAAAAAACCAGGTCACTTGAACCCAAAGTCTCTTCTTCTGCTCTGCCCCACTCTAACATGGAGGGTATCCCGAATCCTCATGTGTGATCTCTTCTAGGAGGGAAGACTGCTCTTATGTCCAGAGCTCACCATTTCTTCAACAGGCAATCAGATGTCCGATATTTGCCAGGGAAGCCTGAGCTCTGTCTCACAAGATCAGCTGTGTGTGTGTGTGTAGTCAGAGGAGTTTGGTTTTATGTTGTTGTTTATGATGATTTGCTATGGCTGCATTTCATGACACTGAGCAGTAGCTGTTTGCGTGCCCTGCTGTGTTCCTGCTCTACAGACATGCAGCCTGATAAAAGGGCAGACTTAAGCTCCAACATATCAGCAATTACCTTACATGTGAATTGTCCAAAATACCACCTAAGTGACAGAGATTGACAGAGTGAATTAAAAAAAAAAAAACAACCATGATCCAACAATATGTTGTTTTCAAGAAACTCACTTAAATTACAATGACATAGGTAGTTTGAAAGTAGAGGTTAGGAAAATATACACCATGGCACTCTGAATTAAAGTATCAGGAATGGCCATTTAAGATCAGATAAAGTAGACCTTATAGCAAAGAAAATTGCTAAAGAGGGAAATACATAATAATGACAGGATCAATCTTTTGGGAAGACGTAACAGTCCTAATTGTGTGTGCATCAAATAGCAAAGCATCAAAATACATGTAGCAAAAACTGAGAGACCTGAGATGAGAAATAGACAAATACTGCATGCTAGTTGGAGACTTCACATCCCACTCCCAGCTATCAGACCACACAACTGAAGGCCACCAAGGCCCTAGGGAGCTGAACCACACCATTAGCCAGCAGGGGCTAGGCGACATTTACAGAAGATCTCACGCAGCAGCACAGAACTCACACGCTTTCCAAGACGGAACAGTCACCATGCAGACCTTGCACTGGGCAATAAAACAAATCTCAACAGATCACAAAGAATCAAGATCATATCAGGTGTATTTTCCAACCATAGTGAAATTAAACCAGAGATCAGTAACATACATCAATAACAACAGGAACGTCTCCAGATACTTGGAAATTAAGTAGCATGCTTCTCAACAATCTGTGCATCAGAGAGGAGGTCTTAAAGGAAATGAAAATGCATAGGGTGCAGCCAAAGCTGTGTGAACACGGAACTTTATAGCCCTAAATGCTTACATTAGAAACGAAGAAAGTTCTCAAATCAATAGTTATGTTCCTATTCTAAGAAACTAGAAAAGGAAGAGAAAAATCAACTCATAGCAAGCAGAAGGAAGGAAATAATAAAGAGGAGAAATCAATGCAGTTAAAAACAGGAAAACAAAGACAATAGGTGAAATAAATCTGGTTCTTCAAAAAATATCTGCAAAACTGATAAACCTCTTGCTAGACTGAGAAAGACACGATCCCAGGCGCATGGTACGGATCTGTAGCCAAGAAAAGAGCAGTAGTAGGGTACTAGGAACCACTTTATGCTCACAAGTCCGGCAAGTTAGAAATGAGGGTTTCTAGAAAACTACAAGGTACAGAAGCCCAGCCAAAGTGGAGTAGCTAAGCCTGTGGTCTTCTAGCCAGGAAAAGAAATCAACTGGTAATTGGAAATCCTCCCCAAGTCAGTACCTCAGACGCATCAGGCACACGCCTGGGAAGCCCTCAGCCCTTCTCTTTTCCCACACGGCAGATGTCGTAGTTCACGACACTGTATTTGTTGATGGGGTCGTTTCTTTGAGGTTTCTTTCTCAGAATCCTGTAAACCCCACAATTTACTGTGTGTCCCCAACATGATGCCTGATAGCTCGTGGGAAACGCATCGCTATTGAATGAATGAATAAATGAACAAATGGATGGATACCTTTGGATGATAGAAACCAAACTGTTAGTTTGGCTTATTTAAATTATGACCTATTCAGAATTTGCTCTGGGATATCAAAGTTGATTTTGGTTAGCTTAGAAATGTCTTTGTCATTGACAAATGGGAGCTGATGGGAGCAGTTGACCTAGGTAGTTAGAGCAGAAAGAAAAAGAGGTAAGAACAAAGCACCTGCCCCCAATTCTCTACGTTTTTACAAAATTCCAAGTTTCCCATTTTACGAAGTCTTAGCTAATTATGGTGATATTTACCTTTATAGTTTTGCTAAGAATATTTTTTCATTAGTGTTTTTAACCCAGGATGCTCACTTGTTTTACCAAATGAAACGTCCCAAGTCATGGGGTTCCAGATCTCTTGAATGAAGTTTGACACTGTTACTTATTTTCTTTGTTTGGCAATGTAATCTTGCTTGTGGTATAGGTCTAACAGATGTTTATTCAAAGAGTGAATGAAGGGGTCCTAAGGGTTCTGTTTTCTCCTTTGCCCCACTTTGTTATTGGTGGCTGTCTTTACTGAGTCCGTCATGTTGGGCAGGAAGGCTGGAACTGACCGTGTGGATGCCCCACAGCCAGGACGGGTCTGCATGCTCGCGGTCACATACCAGAACCTCAGGCAGCGGCAGGGTTTCCCTGAAAACTTCTGAAATGAATGAATGTTTGAGTGAACAACTCATTTGAAAGGTGGTCCTAGGTAGAGGTTGAACCTGCCCCATAGACATACTTAAAGAGAAAAATAAGCAGATGAACCAAAAAAGAAAAAAAACAAAACCCAAAAACCCAAACCCCAAAAGTCCTCTGCTTCCTAACTCAGCCCAACTTTAAAAAATGTCTTATTTTCCATCACATCCATAAATAATTCAGGTTGGCATTTCAACTCTGAGGTAAGCTTTGAGAACGGCAATTATCATAATCCAAGCAGGAATAAAATGAAGAGAGGGGATAATAAAAGGAGTTGTTCAAGAGAAAGGCCAGCATCGGGAAAGAGCAGACATAAAATGAACCGGGGTCACAACTTCCTGTGACTTGAGGCCACTTGAGTTACGTGGAGCTGACAGACCCCATGTGTCCCCCAGAAGGTTTTGCACAGAGGGTAACTCAAGGCTTGAATGTCCAATGTTACGAGAACGAGCCCAGCGGGGGACTGTATGGTTTGTGATTTACTGAAGGGAATCTGAGAGGAAGAAGAGGAAGGAATGTGACCAGGGAAGTGGGTAGGAGTGCCCAGATCACCACCGCTTCCAGGTCTCAGTGACTCCTACGACCAACCGTGTGGACGAAGTTTACTCCTGTCTCACGGACATGGGAACCGAGGCTGAGAGGCGGGGTCATGTGAGGTCACCGGGTAGGTAAGGGGTGGGGCGGGGGTCTTAACCCAGATAGGTCCCGTTCCACACAACGGTGCCTCTTCCCAAAGCACGGTCCTGCTGCCGAGTGGTGGCATTTGTGTGGCCCCATCGCGTGGACGGGGACAGTTTCAGAAGGAGACCAGAGCTGGAAGGACACCATGGAGAGTATCCAGAGGATGGGCCTGGGCTGCTCCCTCACGGGCACAGAACGTCTGAGAATCTTCAGGACTCCCGGAGGGCTGTAACACCTCTGTCAACAGGTCTGGGGTGCATTTGTAAACCTGAACAGAACTTCCATTTGGATGGACCAGCCGCGGTCTACCTGACACTGTAACATGGCTGTCACACTGTTAACGACGGTCTCCACTGCAACCGCAGCCAGCGCGTATCAGGTAGGGAAGGACAGTGTGGCCCCTCAGAGTTACACACTGGTATTTTTGTGCTCAAAGAAAACACTGATATTATTGAGATGTTAGGTAAGGAGCATGCGTTTTGGATGAAGCCATCAAACGCAGAGTAAGGTGATAACAGGAGGGAATTTAAGGTGACATAAAAGCAGGCGATGTCAGCAGAGACCGGTACCAGAAATTCCCATGTAAATATAATTAGCACGTTTTTTACTTGTTGCTGTTTATACCTGTTTAACTGAATAAGATGCAGCAAATGTTCACCACCGGCTTGCTCCCTGCCAGGGCTCACTCTGGCTGGTGATTCGGAGGCGAGCCAGACACTCCGCCTGCTTGGGCTCATGGCCCAGTGTCAGCGTCAGTATCAGTACCGCCATGGGGACCACACTGCACGCGCCTGGGGCTCATCTGGAGGCCTGAGAGCACAGAGTGGGGCCACGGCGCCCACCCTGGTGGGGTGCCTCTAGTGGGCGGGGTCCCTGGGCCGTGGCGTCCTGAGCCAGGGACAGCCAGCAGGACGGACAGCACGGGCAGGGCAGACGCTCTGGGGGGATGGTGCTGTCTGGGCGCGAGAGCTGGCGTCTAATCGTTGCCTTCGTATGCAACTCATCTGAGGAGGTTTCTGAAGCTTTAATCCTCTCGGGTTCGTTCTGGAGGAGAAAGCTAGTCGAGGATGATATGATCCCTACTCTATGAAAATTAGGGCTGTTTAACTATGGAGACAGTTTCCTTCGGCTCCCGCACCGTCCCCCTGGGCGTCCGGAGGATGCCTGGGTACGCCTGTTTCTCGTAATCTGGGCTGCAGCACCGCCTGGCACTTCATGGGCCAGATGGCCCCAGTGTGCACAACTTGTGCACCGCCGTGTCTCGGGCACGGGCACCTGTCACTCGGGGACCCTCCTGCCCCCAGGTCCCGACCTGAGTAGGATGGCGGATGCACCACGAGGTCAGGCTTCAGAGAAGGGTCTAGTCTATACATTGTTCACAACAGGGGATTCAGTAGAATGTGCAGGAATGTTTTAGAAAGAAAACCTTTTCAAAGGAAGGGGCAAGAATAGTTTTGATAAGGAGAGCACTTAGCTGTGTTGCTAACGACAAAGACCACCTTTCCCCGGGATAATGTTGGTCTTATTAACCAAACAAATGTTAGCTGAGAATGAAATGATGTACAAACTGGAGAAGTCAGGGGGGTATTTTAGGTTCAGACCCCAATAAATCACTTTCGGTAATATGACTTCATTCTATAATAAAAACAACTCTTAGAAGGCCCTCGTGTGTGTGTGTGTGTATGTATGTGTGTGTGTACACGCCTGTGTGTCTGCACAGAACAAGGAACACTTTCATATACAGCTGCGCCTTAGAAACCATTTACATTTATCAACTGTCTGTTCATATTCTAGAATTTTGCAATATAGAGACTCATCTTGAAAGAAACCTATAATTTCCTAACAGCTATTTTTTTTATCCCTTTTGTAATTAGCCCAGATCACTTTTTGTTTTAAAGGAACTCTTTACTGATTTTTAGCAATCACATTTATTTCTTGTGCTCAAAAGCTGGTAATGTTGGTGGCTTAAAAGTCAATTATGCCTGGGCTTTCATTCACAAGCGCCTTTGATATTACAGAAACATAACGTGTGGCAATGTTAGGACTGAAATGGGGCCATTCTTCATATAATACTTTGTAGTAATATAAACACCTTTATAACAATAAAAAAGCATTTACATTGTGAACACTTAATTTTTGTTTTCTAAAAATCTCCACCTTCCAAAGCTTTTAGGGAATAGAACATTAAAATATGTTAATGCACGCGGATGCATCTGAATTTCCCTTGGGGAGAAGCTACCTTAACCGCCATTTCAAGTTTTACATTTTTGCTCTAAATGAATGATTTCATTTAAATAAAAGGGTCTTATTTTCTGTGATGAAAATTCATCTGCTTCATGTAACTCTGAAGCATCTTGATTTATTATTGACTCTATTCTCTTTCAAGGAGAATTTTTTTCTAAAGACATTATGCAGGAATCCTTATATTTCTTACTCCTTGGCACTTTCTATTAATCTCACCATATCTGTGTTCATGCTATTTGGATAAAAAATTAGAAAAGACGGTAGTTACAGATTTGGATAAATACTCCTGCTAGAATTAACCCTTTCCGTTCACCCGGAAGAGCTGTCTGCCCCAGGCCACTTGCTGTGTTAGGGACTCTCTAAGGGCTAAGAAGCATCCTCCCTGGAGAGAGGAAAGGCAGTGGGAAGAGTCTTTCTCAATCCTCTAGAAAAAGTGCATAAAGTTTGTGAAAATAGATTTCAGAAATTGTTTCTGTAGGAGATGTAAAGGACTTGACCTTGCATGGGTACATCCTCCCCACATGTGTGTGTGCTTGTACGTCACAGGTAGCCTCGCTGTGCTTTACGCGTGCTTGTGGCCCTGTCTACCTGGCTGTAGGCGTGCAGACTTGTAGAGCACACGTACCATGCATTCGAATCCACTCTCCAGCAAGGACTTTCACAGACACACACGCGGCCACCAGTTGGTGAGCAACGCAAGTTAAACAGTGTTCTCTGTGCAGCACCGTGAGCTGGCCGCCTGATAACATAAAAGACGATGACCCAAAGAACATGTTGCAGTGTGTTTCTGGCTCCTGCCCTGGGCCACGTCTGCAAGCAGGGACCTGGATGACCTCAGTGTCCCCTGACGTGCCCTGCCTGAGCAGAGACGCAGACGTTCCGGTCACCCTGAGCCTGCTTGCCCGACAGGGGTGACCGTGTGGCCCTGGCTGGTCAGATATTTTCTCTCTTCTCTCCCTCGTTCTCGACTCTGCATCCTGCAGGACCCCCGCCTTGCGCCCCCCTCTGCCGTTCTCCGAGTAGACTGCCCGCTTCACGAGGGTGGAGACTCGCCTGCGGCCTGCCCCCTGCCCATGGCCGCTGGCCCTCTCCCCCCTCTGTGGACTAGGCAGTGCACAGGGAGGCCGGGCTCGCACACCTGGCCCCAGGTGAGCATCACCTCTGCACTCTGGCCACGGAACGTTTTCACACTTTTTAACAGCTCGAGGCAACCTATCCACTCTCCAATTCCCCTTGTCCCTGTCGCACATTTATTTGACCAACAAGCTCGGAGTTTGCAACCACTGATGAAGGCAATCAACCGAGTGTCCAGGGAGAAACAGGCCACTTGTTAGCTGAGTGGCTGAGGGCCGGTCATTTGATCTGCACAGTTTTAGTCCTATTTCCTCCATGGCCGACATGCGGTCTCAGACCTCTGGCACTCTGAGACCTTTTCTCCAACACTGGGCTTTTGTCCATCACTCTCCCCTCCCTTTGTTGTGTGCCGTCTTTAAAATACATAGCACCTGAGGTCAGAGACGGCTCTTTGGAGCCCGTCAGCCCCCCCATGTGTCCCCAGATTGTAGCACAATTTCAATGTCATGATGATGAATGACTCCAGCCATGGATTTTACTTCTAATTTTAAGTTTTAGTTTCCTACTGCCTAATTTATTTGTAGCCCACCTCGGAGGCTGCTCCGTACTAATGTCCTGAGGCATGGTTAGTGTGTAGTGCACATCAATCAAGGTCCTGCCCCGCTCCCGTCCAGGGTGCATTGCACACCACGTGTTAATTGTAAAATACTCCCCGAAGTGTTTTCTAGAGCCCAGTGGGAGAAAGACAGGGGACGCCAGGGAGTGGGACTCTGCTTTAAACTGAGGAGGCGTCTGCCGGGGAGCATGGGCTGTAAAGAGCAGGTGGGTTTCACATGGTTTCTTGCGCCTCAGCTCAGCCCACGGAAGACCCGGCCATGAAAACTCATGTGTACACACCTCCCATCAGTCATCGCCACAGCTAAGGCAATGAATGGCTCGTGCTCCGCAGGGACATTTTGTCATTATACTTTCTACTTGGGCTCAACAGCCGCCGGTTTTTCTGCTCACTTGATGGTACCAGCTGAATCACGCGCCTGAGTACAAGTGTCAGGTAGGCCAGATGCCAGCTTCTGGATGGTGCATTGGATACCTGCTTTCATTTGCTGGGGGGGGGGGCGGGCAGTAGGAACAGAAATATTTCTAGAAAATCTTTTTCCTCCAACAAGCTAAATTGTCTTGAAAAAAAAAGTATGTTGGGAAATCAGTATTCCTGTCTACTGTTTTCATTATTTTTCTTCATATGTCCTCCTTTTAACGTTCACTTTCTTTCTTTTTTTTTTTTAAATGTTTTATTTATTTCTAGGAGAGAGAGAGAGAGAGACAGCGTGAGCAGGGGAGGGTCAGAGAGAGAGGGAGTCACAGACTCTGAAACAGGCTCCAGGCTCTGAGCTGGCAGTCAGCACAGAGCCCGACGCGGGGCTCGAACCCACGAACCGCGAGATCATGACCTAAGCGAAAGTCGGACGCTTAACCGACTAAGCCACCCAGGCGCCCCTAACGTTCGCTTTCTAACATCTCAAAGAAAGAAGCATGTGTGTGCTTAGTCTTTCAAAACAGAGAGTAACTCCTCTAACAAAAGCTGTTACAGAAAATTCATGTTTTCCTCCAGTGGTTTTTGAGGCCAGTTTTCATGGTGATAATAGTGGCTAACAGTATTTTCCTGAGACTGTTTCCAGGTCACCTCCACGAACTCTCACTTCAGTCCTTCCTGTCAGGCTAGGAGGACTCCACTCATGCAAAGCCACACGGGAGGTAAAGCCAACCAGTTTTATTTATTTCCATGGAAATTTAAGTTGTACTTTTTCCCCCTGTGACAATCTCTTAATGGTGTCAAAATCAAAAGGGATTTTTAACATTTGTTGGACCATCGATGCCTTCAGTATTAAGGAAATTATGCAGATGGTCTCTTTAATTTTCAAGTTTGACATTGTAACAGCATTTTACTTTATTTTTTAAAATGTTTTTTATTTATTTCTGAAAGACAGACACACACAGCGTGAGCAGGGGAGGGTCAGAGAGAGGGAGACACAGAATCTGAAGCAGGCTCCAGGCTCTGAGCTGTCAGCAGAGCCTGACGCAGGGCTCGAACCCACAAATCGTGAAATCATGACCTGAGCCAAAGTTGCGCACTTAACCGACTGAGCCACCCAGGCACCCCAGTAACAGCATTTTAATCTCTGCTTGTTACACAGGAGTTGAGCTCAGAGAAATTAACTGTTGCTAATTCTGTGATTCTGCATTTTCTTTTTATGTTATGGAAACAACAAAGAATGTTCGATTTTGTATTGCAAGTTAACATGCTCAACATACTGGCCCCAATTAATGTCACAGAAACTACCAAAAAAGTCAGATAAATGGTGGGTTGACTTTTAAGCAAGCATACTAGCAAAATTCTCAAAATAGGCTCTTTCTATAGCTTTCTCATAACTATGAAGTAACTTCCCACGAAGCTAAGTTAAGCTAACGAGATTGAAATCATGTAATTGTATAATATCTGGATTACTGAGATTCTCTGGGTTAGCTTTTCCCCTTGCGGCCCTGACCCAGCAGGAGCCCTCCCCCCGCCTTTCTCCTATGAACCCTTCCTGGGCCAGCAGAGGACACTGGGGGCTTCTCTCCTGTGTGAGGAGGTTTCCTAACGTCTCAGCTGTGTGACCCGGGGGGCACCCTGACTCGACACCGCCCTGTGGGGCTCACGTGCTGGTATCAGGTTTCAGTCGAGATTTCAAGCTTCCTCTGTGTTAGCGTGGTCATGTCTCCATTTCAGACCTCAGGCTCCCACTGTGGGCCCGGGAGAGGCGGCCACTTGCTACCTGAGGCTGAGCTGAGAAACAGGACCAGAAGCAGAAAACCAGGCACTTCCACCCAGTGGCTTCTCTGTGGGCCCAGGTGACAACAGTGCCCGCGTTGGCTGGCCCCTCACTAGCCGGCTGAGAACATGCGTTTTCACGAAGGGCAGGAATCAGCAGCTGCGTCTGGAGAAAGCGCTCGCTACTCACGAGTGTAACAAAGAGGACTCTGACCTTGTCCACGGGCCCGAGAGACGCTCACGAGAACGCCCACGGGAGCCGGATGAACGGTGACAGACACGGACACGAGCACGGTGGGCCGACGGCGCTTCAAGCAGCGGGTGAGACAGAGGCGTCACAGCACCGCGGGGGGCAGCTCGCCATCACGCAGAGCCGCGGGCACATGACCCGGCCTGGGGACTTGTGTGGGACAGACACGCACCAGGACGCTGAGCACAAACGAGTTCCAGCTCCTTCTCCAGGGAACCACGGACCGAGTGGAAAACATGCCCCAGACCAAGGCCCGTCTCCACTTCTCAGGGGGGTGGGGGCAGCCAAAGCCCCTGCTCCGAACCTCTGCGGCCTCATTGCCATTACTGCCACCTTCCTGAGCACGCGACGTTCCCCTGTGTCCCATCCAGACCACGTCCCCGCTCCCACTCCCACACACGACGGCTCTGGCCGGAGGGACACACTTAGCAGCCAGTCCTGGGTTAGCCGGTTAGCGGCTCCGGCAGGATGGGGGGCGCGGCACACCGAGGCGGGACTCACGGGCCGGGCGGGCTGCGTTAGGAGCACGTGAGACGGAGGGAGCTAACCACGCTGGGCACAGCTGCCGTGGGCCGCCCGGCACTCGGGGCCGAGCAGGCCAGCACCTCACCGGCCTCCTGCTGGACACGACGGCATGCAGTCAAGCTGCGCGACACCCTGTCCTGTGGTCCGCGCTCCTGCGGCGACGCTCTGCGTCCCTGGACACCCCCGGGACTTGGGAGGACTGACGTCAGCGGCACATGGGGCCACACGCCCGGCTTTCGGGCCAGGGGAGGGGGAAGGGCGAAGGGACGGCATGCTCCGTGGATAGGATGGGAGTGTGACAGTGAGGCGTCCCCGCTCCCCCACTCTCTGGACAGAATTCCTTCTTCCTTGGGCCACTTGCTCCAACTCTCTGAGCCTGTGTGTCCCCATTCCTGGAACGTGAATGTTACTGTCACTTAATACTTCTACTCTTCTTGCGGGGGCGGTTGTTGGGGGATCAGGACAGGGCTCTGCATGTGGCCCGGTGTGGCGGCTGCTCGTCCTGGGCTTGCACGCGTGCTCACGGCCTCCCCCTTGCACGAATCTCCCCACTTCACTCCTGGGCAAAGGGGGCCAGAGCTGGGGGTGTGAAGGGGGCGCCCGGCAGGGGAGCAGAGTGCACGCACCTCTCTGCCCCTCGACAGCTGTGCTGCTTAGGGTAAGTCACTTGTACTCTCTGAGCAAGACTTTGTGCATTTGTTAAAAAACGTAATCATTTCTGACTCTCTTGCCATGTTCTCGTGAGGGTGGGACGTTAGTACACGCGTGGTTGGTACATAGCCTCTTCAGGCCGTGGCTCCTGGCGGGTCCTGGGAGCCTGGCTTCTCCTGTGTTCCTTTTCACAGCCTGGCGCTCCTCCCTGAGCACCTGACTTATGGCCGGGAGCACCGACTGTCTGTGTTCCATCCCATTCTTCTCAATTTAATTGTAGCAGTTGGTCTCTTGAAGCTTATGACTTCATTAAGGAAATATTTGAAAATTGATTGTTTAATCACTTAATTGTAAAACAGGAATGGAACTTCCTAGTTACTTAAAGCTGGTGGGTATAGTTGTAATTTTGTACGCCCAACTTAGGGCATCTTAACGGCGGGATTAAATTAGGTACGTTTGGGTGCACAGGTGAGTAGGATCCTTCTCCGAGCGCTGCGTGAAGATCTGAATAGCGCAGAGGACACGCTTTATATTAGAAGCTGAGACAGCATGGTTGCTCTGTCTCTACAAATACCTGAGATTATCCTGGAGAAAAAAAAATCAATTAACCTCTTAGAGTTTCAGTTCTCCCTTCCATAAAATAGGATTTTTGTACCTGTTTCCAGAAGGTGTTGTCAGCGTGAGATGATGTCCCCCCGAGGTCCACTCAGGCAACGACGTGACGGCCATCAGGTGTCAGGAGGAAGAGGTGTGGCTAGAGACGTGTGCTCAGACCGAACACCTGTGTCCTCCCAGGGGCTCTGCGTTGACGCCTACGCCCCAGGGTGGTGGTGTTGGGGGGCAGGGCCTCTGGGGCAGGGGGTGAGGTCATGAGGGTGGACCCTGCCTGATGGGACTAGTGTCCATATAAGAAGGCATGTTTGGTCTCTGCTGTCCCTGATGTGAGGACATGGCGGGAAGATGCCGTGCACCGACCAGGAAGAGGCTGTCACCGGACACGGGGTCTGCCGGAGGCCGGGCCTCAGACGTCCAGCCTCCAGAGCCGGGAGAAACGAAGGTCTCCTGTGTGCAGCGAGACGGGGTGTTACTGCGGCTGCCACGGCACAATGGCGCCGGGGGAGAACACCCAAAGCCAGCAGACAGCTGCTGCAGTTTTGACAGAGGAGAAATCACATGTAGTTTTAACTTGAAGGAAGAATTAAAAACTTCCGGGCTGAACATGCAGGCTAAAAGTACTCTTCAGTCGTCCAGGGGAGAGGTATTCAGACGCTTTGTGGTGTTTGATACACAAGCATAGATGTGTGAATTGAACACGCGAGCCGTGCTGGGAAACACACATGGGCACGCGAGCCATGTTGGGGAACACGCGTGGGCACGCGAGCCGTGTGGGGGAACACGTGTGACAACAGGTGTGAAGAGGAGAAGGAAGAGCAGCTGCAGGTTGACATGTGCATCCTCTCTGCCTCCATAGGACACATGTGAAGGTGACACGTGGTCCGGCTCCTTCCGGGACTACAGGCAGTATGACGGCCCAGAAATGAGCCGCTTTCTGAGGTGACTGGAGGGAGGGAGAGAGCCCGGGTGTCTGTCGGAGTGGGGACAAGTGTGGAGGACACGGCACAGGGACTGTTCACAAACCCTCTGTGGAACCAGGGGCAGAAGTGTCATCAGTGTGAATTTTGGATGAGTCCGGAGGCCCCGAAAGGCACTGAGGGAAAGCTTTGCTCAGACCAGCCGTGGCCTCCGTTCTGTGGCTGCATAGGGTACAGCCTTCCCCTTAAGAAGCTGGACGTGGACACAGGAGCCTGGCAAGCCCACGTTCCTGGTTTCCATCTGCAGGGACGACGGGCGTTAACATCAGCAGCTGTGGCCCCTGCGACCGTGGGGGGCGCTGTGGAAACCTTCCTGAGAAACCACTGAGGAGAAGCGTGTGTCTTAGGAAAACCGTGGAAGAGGCTGGTGGACGTGCCCATGACCTTGGTGATGGTGACAGTTCCATGTATGCATGTGTCAAAGTGCACCTACCATGTGCTGCTTCCTGTATGTCGACCTCCCCTGGGCTGTGGGACACTCACACACGCATTTGCATGATGAGATGTCACACTGCTTGCACTCGAATGGCTGAAGAACCAGGGTGTGGACGAGGAGCGGGTCAATGGCCGCTTCTTCAGAGCCGCGTGGAGCAAACGTGGTCTGCCCCCAAGCTCCCATTTTAATCGCTGTGGCCTGGGCAGGGGGGGTTCTGTTTTCCTTCTCCTTACACCTTCCAAGGTAATTCCAACACGCAGCCAGGATTGAGAACTGCTGCTTGCGACCTCAGGATCTAGACTTGCTGGGCTAACGTGACAGCAGGGTCTATACCACTGGCTGCCTCTACTCCCCCCTCCCTGGGTCAGCAGGGTCTACACCACTGGCTGCTTCCACCCTCCAACCCCAGGTCGGCAAAGTCTACAGGGCTGGCCGCTCCTACTCCCCGGGTGACTAGGGTCTACACCGCTGGCCGCTTCTACCCCTCAGAAAACCATTCCCTCCCATGAGTAGTACTTGCTTCTTCCCCTCCTGCTCTGACTACTGTTTTGATCCACTTAGAATCGCGTTCACCCAACAGTGATGCAGTCTGTGGCTGGGACGGAGTCACCCAAACCGTGTTGGATTTGTTCCTTCGCTCCAGAGATGGGCCCCCACACCTGAGACTCAGCTTCCCCATGACACACACAGTGCAGTGGCCCGCTGACACGCTCTCGCAGACACAAAGCCCCTGAGGACAGTGCTGGGCGTTTGCAACTTGCTTGGAAATATCAGCTGCCCAAGTGACTAAGGTATTAATATTAATAAGAGCAGGTTTGCCGAAGACGTCATTGTTTTCAGGACACAAGCCAGAAAGGAAATGGGAGACTGTAACTGTAGAGTTCAGGCTCAGAGAGGTTCCGCACACGGCCAGGACAGAGGCGGCGGAGAAACCAGCCGCCACAGAGAGCCGCGGTGGGTCTCACGGAGAGCGCGCCAAGGGACTCGGAGGACGGAGCACCATCGCCTCGGGGCAGTGGACGTGACCGGTGAACACGGGCGTAAATGAGTCAGAGGGCTTGTCAGCAGGAGTGAAATACGGAATAACAAGAGAACAAGCTGATAAGAGGAACGTAACTCCGAGCACTGAGCATACGAACAAATGCAAATGTTATTAAATGTTGGCTTTCAACGAAATGAGGAAGTTTGAATGGTCTGCCCCATAATTGCCTTTTTGTGACAAAGCCCATGAGAACCCACGCGGGAAGATAGGTGTAAAATGAAGGTGTTACGGAAGGGCAGGGCCTGGCTGGTGCCACAGGGCCCACTTGCTCGTGGTGCCCCCCTGCCCCTCTCCCCGGGCGGGGCGCCGCCGGGTCCTGGGGCTGTCAGGCCACATGGTGCTGCAGAGGTCATCTTCCACCCAAATATTTGGAAAGTGTCTTTTAAGCGACTTAACCCATTACAGAATTTAAAGCCCGTATGTGTCTAATAAAATTCAAATGGACAGGTCACACTGTCTGGGAGCACCCCAGCTCTGGGGAGTGAATGGAGGAACTTCTGTCTTTAACCCAGTGGCATTCGGGTTATTTTGATCATTATTTTGTTGAGATGGGGGACCACAACTCAAACCGGCCCTACCTCTAAGACCCCCAGCACGGGAAGGCTTATGGTTTAACTCATTTCCTATCAGCAAGATACAGCAGTGTTTATGCTATCGGGGAATCCTCAGTAGCAGCTGATGACGATAATGGTTTTCTTAGCAAGGAGGACAGACAATAGCAGGAACTAGGCATCGAACCGTGGAGTTCACCAAACAGACTTGTGCTTCACTTTCCTGTTGGAAGACTCTAGAGCCTTTCCTTAGAGGTCTGGAGACCGAGGTGAACACAGGACTGTAATCGGCCCGGTGACGGCGTCCTGGTCAGCGTGCCGACCCTGTGTAGGGCAGTTAGGCTCCTGCCCAGGTGAGCTCTGGGCACAGCGTGGGCAATCATTAGCTTCGTGGGGAAGTTACGCGCTTCATTTAAGAACAAATGAACAACAGAAAGAAAAGCAATAAAAAGCAAACAGGAGAGGAAGGCTGTGCACCCCCCCCACCCCCGTACCAATAAAGGGCACCTCAGGAAAGCATGCACCTCGCTCTCGTGCACTTGGGCTGGGGGGTGGGTGGAGGGGCCGCTCACACAGTGCCATCTGCCGGGCTCTTATAAGAGGAAGACGGGTCACAGCCCGGGGGGCGCCGTGCTCCCTCAGCTCCCCAGCTGCTGACCCCCCAGGGGCCCCTGCTCAGCCTGTCCATCCCTGCCCTTACTGGTTCCCTGGACCTTCCTCGCCCTGCCCATGACCATGTGTCACACAGACGCACCCCTGCAAGATGCCCTAGAGTAGGTGTCTGTCCCTCAAACCCGAGCCAGGGCTGCGTGCTTTCTGCCCTGGATAGCGGCTCCTTCTGTGATCTCTTTATCAGACTGGAGAAGACAAACCTGTGTCACCTGAAGTGACCCCCTTTCCTTTGTTTCCCAGGACAGTTTGCATCAAATATTATCAGTGGCTGTCACGTTCCCACAGCTGCCTAATTCTCTGCCATCATTTCACTTCCTTTGACCAGTGTCCCTTATGCTTTCATTTTTCATACTTGGATCCTGTGCCCCTTTAGATATTGATACCCTTCCCTATTATCCAGCTACCTTCTCCACCGTGCTTAAGTACATTCAATTTATCCTTAAAGTAAAACAACTTTTTTTAAGTCATATTATCCACTGATCTTATCGATTTTCTCCCATTCCTATCCCAAACCTCTCCCGTGACCTCTGTTTCTTCTCATTTAACTCTTTCACGATGCTCTACAGCAGCGGATCAAACGGCTTTATGAAGGGTTTCTTTTTATGAAGGGTTTTTCAGAGCAGAAATCAGATTTTTTTCCCAAGAGAATTCCCAAAGGAGAAGCCTAACAGAGCCTACATAAAATTAGGTCCTTGTTAGCAGAAATTAAAGGTATTATGTAGAAAGAGGGGACTTCTTAGTGACCTAGCCCTGGGTGCTTTGTGCAAAGTGGCTTCCGCAAGATTGAAATATAGTCAGTATCTCCAGGTCCAATTTCATTTCTATTAGGCACTCAGTAGCTAAATTAAGAACTTTACGGATACCTAATTTAGATAAACCCTTAACTATTAACCTCCAATAATGTCATCATTTTACCGAGTAGAAAAGAAAACATCTGGGTGAGTTCAATTAGCCAAGGGCGTGGGTACGGAGGCCTCTGCATTCTAATTGCGTCTCAGTGACCTTGATGGACGACTTCAGCCAGGAAGGAGGGCTCACAGGCATAATGGCCGCTGTGGCTGTGGTCGGGGCTCTGCCTCTCTGCAAATGGCTTCCGCGGGGTGTCTGTCACAAGACACAGCTGAGGAGCCTGAGGGAGGCATTCTTCATGCACAGCTTTGGGACTCAGTTGTAAGCCCCCTTCCCATTTTGGCCTTAAACATTGGGGACAGATTATCTCCTTTTTCTCAGTTGTCGTCCCCTACAGAAAAGGCTTTCATAATCTGAAAAATTATTAAGGTTCCTTCCACCTTGCTTCTTGTCTAAGTGATGCCGTTTCTTTTAGTAGTTGTGGTTGCACTTTGGCGAACCACAGGACATGGCATATTCAGTCTCTGCCTCCAGTGCTCACGCCTCTGGTACTTATTAGATACCAGTGGGCTACTTCTCAGAACACACCTCACATACCCGTCGATCACCTCCCCACCCCAGCTCCTTGACCTAGTTTTTGACTATGCTTTTGTTGGGTACATCTGGCTCTCCACCATTTGAATTTGACCGTAAAGGGGACTGAACAAGAACGGACTGTCCTGGGTGCCTGGGTGGCTCAGTTGGTTGAACATCTGACTTTTGACTTCACTCAGGTCATGATCCCAGGGTCATGAGATCGAGCCCCAAGTCTGGCTGCTCACTGAGTGTGGAGCCTGCTTGAGATTCTCTCTCTCCCTCTGCCCCCTCGCTCCTGCTCTCTCTCTCAGAAAAAAACCCCAAAAACCAAGAGGACCGTCTTAATTATTTTTCCCCAAAGCAAGTTCCAAGAGAAGGGCCTGAGTACAGGGAAATATTTTCTGGATGTGGGACCAGGAGGCCCTGGCCTGGATGGGGTGATGGGCAGGGGGATGCAGAAGAGACGAGCCTGTCCCCTGCCGGCCCCTGGGGCTCACCGCGCTCTGAGCCCTGAAAGATGGCACAGAACCCATGTGTGGTTCCTCCCCAGAGACCGAGAAGTGGGGTGGCTGTCTGCCAGCCCAGCCGTCGCTGGCTGAGGGCCGCCGCTGGAGGTGGGGGTCGTGCGCTCCCTGATTCTCTAGGCTGGTCTGCACGAAGTCGCCACATAAATTCACACAGACTCAAACTTCATACGGAAGGAGGGAAAAGGTGGGACTGATTGTGTCTGTTCCGTGCTCATGAGATTGTTCAGGCAAAGAAGAAAAACTAAAAAGATTTGTGTTCAAATAAAATTGGAGAATGACCATCTTTCCATCTTTTGAGAGTCTTGGCATTTTCTTCTTTCTTTTTTGATTTTTAAACATTTATTTATTTTGAGCGAGAGAGCATGTGTGCATGAGCAGGAGAGGGAGAGAGAGGATCTCAAGGAGGTTCCCGACTGTCAGTGCAGAGCCCAAGGTGGGGCTCGATCCCATGAACCATGAGATCATGACCTGAACTAAAACCAAGAGTTGGACGCTTAACCGACCGAGCCACCCAGGTGCCCCTCAAAAGTCTCTTATTAAAGGCTCTGAGAGGTCGTGTACTGAAGAAAAATAAAGCTGACCTACTAGACTCCCTTTTTCCTGACAGTTCATGATACAACACTTTCTCCTCCCAGGTAACCTGCTCATATTATGTAAAAAGCTTCATGAAATGATAAACCAGTGACAGCACAGGCGGCCCCCAGCCCTTCTAGGTGAAAGGTGGCCGAGGACCTGTGAGACGGAACACATTTGGAATGTTCATCCCCTTGCGACGGAGAAGGACTAGTGTGGGCTTTGCTCAGCGGTGGGCACTGCTGTCCTGAACTCCACGGCTCACGAGGCCACATGAGGCTCACAGTCTGCGGCAGAAATGCCGTGGACTCCTAGGTCCCCCCATGGGCTGGGATCGGCTCCCGGGCCCGGAGGGGATGTGCATGCACAGGGGCAGGAGCTGCAGCCGTGGATGAAGGGCCCAGCGGGACACGTTGCGGAATCCGGGCTCTCCTCGTTCTGGGGGACTGACTGAGGGGGGCGGGGAAGGGGGGCATTTTGCTCAGAGACTTGGGGAGGAGGCCGGCTCTGGAAAAGGTTCCGGACGAGCTCAGCTGTGAGAGGGCAGACACATGAGAATGGAGATGGACTGAACGTGGGGCTGCAGGCGACAAGAGAGCTCAGGTCCGGGCTCCCCTGCTGAGTGCCGACCCCCCCCCCCCCGGCCCGGCCCCAGCTGTTGGGGGCAGGGGCCCGGCCCGTGGGCAGATGAGCCTTCGAAGTCAGAGGCTCTGCCTCCACCAGATGACACTTTGCCCTGATCGGGGACGGTGACTTTGTGCAGCAGACCCTGGCGGTGGGACGACTCAGCACACCCGAGGGGACGACAGGTGTGGACGTGCTGGTCCACTGTGCACACAGGACGGACCCGAGTCCTCGGTCCACAGGACTCTCACCTGTGCCCCTCATGTGGCTGATGCAGGGCCGAAGCCTGCCTTTCTCTCTCTCCGTGCCCTTCTAGTTTTTGCCTCAGCCCAAAGACTTTCTAAGACGTGAAAGCTGATGTTGGCCCACTTCAGAGGCACCAGAGGGTTTGCTGGCGCCCCCCCGCCTCCCCCAGAGTACTTGACCCAGCGGGTCTGGGGGGGGGAGCTGAGAATCTGCCTTCCTACCCGTCCACGTGATGCTGCCGCAGCCTTCAGGACCACACTTTGCGAGGTGCTGTGCTGTGCTCTCGGCCCCTCCCTCGGGGGGGGGGCATGTCCGCATGAGGGTGGGCCACACAGCTCTGGGACGCTGATACCCACGGAAATACCGGGTAAGCTACAGTGGACCGGGTACAGACTACCAGGGGCCACGGCAGCAGGCAGACGGCGGCAGGAACGTCTGTGGTGTCGCTGCGCACTCTTGTCCTGCCCTCTGCGCAGCGCGGCCTGGGGTGCGGACGGAAGAGGCCACCCCAGTCCCCGTTCCTCCTCCGGACACAGGACAGGAGCGGAGCTTCTCTGCACACTCTGGCTTGTTGGGGGGCTCCCTCGGGATGGGATTCTGTCTCACCTGAACTATAACACCTGCTGGCCAATAATTCTGCGCCTGGAAAAAGTGTCCTTTAAAAATCAGTGAGAAATTAAGGCATTGCCAGAGGAGCAAAGGCTGACAGTGTTCTTTACTGATGGAGCTGCTCTGCAATGAATGCTAGAAGGGTCCTTCAGGTCGGGGTGGCAGATGCTGGGCAGCCATTTAAAGCCACATGAAAATACAGCGTCCTCCTGAAGATGAACACATGGACAGGCATAAACCTCAGCGTTCCGTACGTTGGGTACATCATCTGTGTACAGGGTTTGGTACACTGCAGTGGGTACACAACACGCAGAGATGTGATCTGGGACATTGGTCACGCGAATGGCAGAGCTACACGGGGGCGAGGGGAATTATCGTATGCCGTTGAGCTAATGATTGTCAGTTTAAAATAGGCTGTTATGAGGAGACAGTTTAGGTGATTCCCATGGCAACCACAAAGGAAGTATCTGTAAAACATACACAAAAGGAAGGAGAAGGGAATCCAAACTTGTCATTATCAAAAATCAACTGAACCGAAAGGAATGGAGGTAGGAAGTGACGAACAAAAAAACCTATAAGCCATACAGAGAGCAAAAAGTAAAATGTCAGAAATATGTCCCTTCCTATTAGCACTTACTTTAAATGTAAGTGGATTAAACTCTCCAGTCAAAAGACAGATTGGCAGAATGTGTTAAAAAAAAAAATAGGGTCCAACTGTCTACTGCATCTACAAGAGACTCACTTTAAATGTAAGGACACAGGTAAGCTGAAAACACAGGGCTGAGAAAGGTATTCAATGCCAGTATTATCAAAAGGGAGGCTATGCTAATACCAGACCAAATAGACTTTAAGTAAAAGATTGTTATTTTAAAAAATTGTTGTAAGAGACAAGAACATTATATAATGACAAAAAGGTCAATATAACAATTATAAACATACATGCATTAAACCTCAGAGCTCCTAAATCTATGAGGCAAATGTTGACAGAATTGAAGGGAGCAACAGACAGCATTGCAATAATAATAATAAAGGGGCCTCCGCTATGCCGCTTTAGACCGGAGAGAACAATCAGAACATCAGGAAGGAAACAGAGGACTCGAGACTCGAACAGCACCCTTAACCAATGGGACCTAACAGAGCCCCCTACCCAACAACAGCAAAGCACACATTTTTCTCAAGTACAGATGGAATGTTTCTGGGATGAACCATATGATAGACCACAAAGCAAGCGTTATTAAATTTTTAAAAAAGTGGAAATCCTGCAAAGTGTCTTTTTTTTTATCACAATGTTTTGAAACTAGAAGTAAGCAGAAGATTGAGACTGGAAAATCCATAAATAGGTGGAAATTAAACAACATACTCTAAAATAACTAATGGGCCAAAGAGGGAAATCACAAGGGAAATTAGAAATTATTTTGAGGCAAATGAAAATAAAAACACAACATACCAGAACATATGGGAAGCTGAGAAGGCACTGCTAAGGGGGAAATTTGTAGCTGTCAACATGTACATTAAAAAAGAAGATAGATCTCAAATCAACACTCCAGCTTTATAGCTTAAGGAACAGAAAAATAACAAACTAGACTCAAAGGTAGAAAAAAGGAAGTAATAAAGATTGGATCAGAGATGATTTTCCCACGTAGAAAATCTTAATGATTCCATACACACTCAAAAACCCATTTGAACTAAAAACGAATTCAGCCGAGTTGCAGGACACAAAACCAACACTCCAAAATCAGCTGCATTTCTATAAACAAACAAAGAGCAATCTGAAAAGGATATCAAGCAAACAATTCAAGTTACAGTAGAAGCTGACAGGATAGAAGACCTAGGAATAGACTTAAACCAAGGAGACAAAGACTCATACAGTGAAAACTACAAAATGTCGCTGAAAGGAATTAAAGATGCAGTAAAGGGAAAGGCATCCCATGTTCGTGGATTGGTGAATGTTAATACTAAGAAAGGTACTTGGGAGATGGAAAGCATCGCTATCAAAATCCTGGTGACATTCTTTTTTGCAAAATGAGAAAAATCCATCCTAAAATTGTTACAGAATCTCAGGGCACTCTGTAGATCCCAAACAATCTTGAGAAAGAAGAAAGGTGGTTGTATCACACTTACGGACTTCAAAACTTACTACAAAGCTACAGTAATCAAAACAGTGCTGTCCTGGCATAAAGACAGACATGTAGACCCATGGAATAGAACAGGTAGCCCAGATAGAAGCCCTCGCATATACGGTCAAATTACTTTTCAGAAGTTGTCAAGACTATTCAGTGGGGAAAGGACTGTCTTTTCAACAAGTGCTTCTGGGAAAACAGTATGCACAGACAACAGAATTAAGTTAAAACCTAGCCTAATTCCATATACAAAAAGTAATCCAAAATGGATCAATGACCGAAATGCAAGAGACAAAACTGTTCTATTCTTGGAAGAAAGCATGAGAGCTTCACGATGTTGGAATTGGCAACGGTTTCTTGGGTATGGTTCCCGAAGCACAGGAAACAAACAAAATAGACTGAACTTAACCAAAATTAAAATATTTGGTTCATCAAAAAACACAGAATGAGAAGGCAGCCTCCAGAATGGGAGAAAATTCCTGCAAATCATAAACCCTAGTAGGGATTAATATTCAGACTCTTTGGAGAAGTCCTACAATTGCACACCAAACCAAACCATAAACAAAGAAAACCACACAAACTCCAAAGAAACAAAAAGCCAAAGAGCCTGATTTAAAAATGAGCAGAGGACTTGAACAGACATATTCCAAATAAGATCTACGAATGGCCAACAAGCATACAGAAAGGTGTTCAACATGACTGATCACTAGGGAAATGCAAATCAAAACTACCGTGAGATTCCACCACCTGCCCAGTAAGGGGGCAACTACTGAAAAAAGAAGAGAAGTGTTGGTGAGGATGTGGGACAGCTGGAACGCCGAGGGGCGCTCTTGGCAGGCATGTACAACGGTACGAATGTGACGGAAGGTGGTATGGCGGTTCCTCAAAACGCTGAAGCACAGAAGCGCCGTACGACCTGGCACCTGCCCCTCTGGTTCTGGGCTCAACAGCACCGACAGCAAGGACTCAAATAAATATCTTCATACACGTGTTCACAGCAGCCTTATTTACAATAGCCGAGAGTTGGAAGAAAACATAACGTCTGTTAGCAGATAAATAGAGGAACAAAATGTGGTCCAGACAAACAACAGAAGACGAAGATTCAGACGGTCCCTGTAACACGCATGGCCCTTGAGAGCATTAAGCTCGGTGAATAAAGTCTGTCACTAAAGGGCAAAAGCTGTATGCTGCCACTTACATGGGATACTTCGGCTGGTGACACTCATAGGGACGGTAAGAATGATGGCAGCTGGGGCCGAGTATTTCATGGTGACAGAGCTCCGGTTTGGGAAGATGGGGAAGTTCTGGAGGTGGATGGTGGGGATGGGTGTACAACACGAATGTACTTAATGCCACCGAACTGTGTGCTTAAAGATGGTCAAGATGGTAAACACTACGCTATGGGAGTTTTACCACAATTAAAAGAAAAAAAAAAGGAGAAGATGCTTGTAAGGCTAAGCTTTAAGAGCAATGCCTTCTTGTCTTCTCATCGCCTACAGGGATCCAGACGGTCCCATGTTGCTGGTTTTGTTTTGATACCAATCTGAGACAGAGGGAGTTCTAAGTGAGCTCGCTCACACCGTGGAGCTCTGCTTACAAACTCCGTACTGGAACCCCATCCTCAAGGGCTTTCCCGCCTCCATGGAGAGAGTGAGCACATTGACAGTGAACTCTGTGATTTTCACCGGCACAGTGTATCTGCAAGCAGACTCTACGTCCGCCTGCGTGTCCCACGCCATGGCAGATGTTGGCGGCCAGCCGCGGGTGAGAAGACGGCTGGTTTGTGCAGAGCAGATGCCCCCCCCCCCCCGCCAGATGCATATGCAGTGCCACCTGGAAGATGTTTCATCCTTTGATGTGTACTTTACAAACCGTCACTCTCCGAATTTAAAATGTTAATTTATAATGATCATGATGAGCAAAATAATCACAAAATATGAATTTACTGACATAGGGTGCCAGGTAATTCAGACTGTGACAATATTGAATGACTTGTGTATCTATAGTTTAGGCGGCTGGATCTGAGTCAACAACAACAACAAAAAAAGCCTTTAAAAAAGGAAAATCAGCAATGATTGAATAACAACACATAGATAAACGCAATTAGACAACCTTTTATGGAAAGTTACTCTCTGGTCAGCTCGCGCTATGTTTGGGGTATTGCCTTTTTGTTCTCATTAAAACAATATGTCAGGTCCATTTTTAAAAAAAATAGTATCAGAAAAGCTTTCTTACTGGGATTGTTAATGGTTTTTAAAATTAACATTCTTACTGCTATTTTTAGGTAACTGACTTGTGATGGCCAATTTCTGAATTTCTTAATGGGTTCAAACTCATTTCTAATTCATCCAACTATACACTTTTTTGTGATAGAGTTTACCAAAAGAAAGCACTTTATGCACATAGAAACGACTCCTTCTCAACCACAAGCACACAAACATGTTTACAGGAACACAAGTGAAATAACATGTAGTCTTAAGCTCTGTCTAGAGCTGGTGTTGTGTAAGGGTTCTCACAGTTCACAGCTAGTCAGCTCGTTCCTAAATGAGTGGTTGCAAAGTTTCATTCATCGTAGGGAGTTCTGAGTAAATACTCTGGTTATAGTTACCAGTAGGCCCTTTCCAGGCAAATTAACAGCCCAGCTGACCTAAACATATAATTCCATCGTAAGTGAATATTTCAAATCAGTGAAGCACACCCTTGGGAACTGCTGGAGGGAGAGCTCAGAGAATGTTCTAGATCAACTCTACAACTGAGAACAGAAGCCGGTCTAAGTCCTGGTCCCTATACTAAGTAATATTGGGACCAACCCAAACTGACTTTGCTGCTTCTCCAGGAAATACCTGGTCCTGAAAGAAAAGCCCGATGACCCACGAAACAGCTTACTCTCTTTACTCTGGCTACTTGTGGGACCCGTTTCTGGAACGCCGCCTTACAGGCGATAACCTGTCACGTCAGGAACCCTGCTGCACCCGACTGGCTCCCTGCCTGTAGGGCCCACTGTTCTGGTGCCTTGGGGACGGGGCCAAGGCTCCGTGAAGGGACATCATTCCCTGAGGCAGCACGTCTCACAAGCTTAGCTCTGGGCATCCAAGGTTGTCCCACAGGCCTTTCTGAGAGCCGACCCTGGACGCTGTTAGTAAGGTGACTTCCAGGCACGGCCCATGGTATGAAAGATCACTGGTTGCGCCTTCCCGCTGCCCCCTTCCCTCACCAGGTGCCCATGTAACGTTTTGGGTAAAACGAACACTGTTTCCCCAGGAAAAACGGGGCCATCTGAGTGCCTGAGAAGGATCAGTTCCTTTTCTTCAAAAGACTTGTGGCCCATGAGCTCCCAGGATGTTATCACCCCAAACTGTACATTTCTCTTGAATAAAATAAAACCAAGGAAATCTTCAGAGAATAATTTCCTGGCAACTGAAATACAAAATAAATTTAGAAAGGCGTCAGACTCCGCTCTGCCACGGAAGGTTGAAGGCCAGGAGGACCGCGGGGAGGGGTGGGGGCTGCTGTTTATGCGGCTCCGTAAACCTGGTACTGAGAGCTTCGGCCCGACGGGGGCTGAGCCGCAGGTCACCGCAGGCCCTCGGTCCTGACACTGCCCTTCCCGCGGGGGTGGGACACACGCCTCATTAGCCCGCACACAGTGGCAGCTCGCAGCCCTGTGGGGGTCTCGGTCACGCTGCTAACACGCACATACACATCCGAGTCTCTAGGAAGAATGGCCTATCTCTACATTTAAATTTCTACATTTACTGTACTGCCCCCCGCAAAGCGAGCTCTCCGCCCCAGCGTGGGGTGGCTGTGAGTCTTCCGGCAGCAGCCGGTCCGGCTGCAAAGCAAGGCTCTGGAGCCTCGCACAGTCCCTTTCTCTCCCCTGATCTAACGACTCGTCTATGAAATTCAGCTTCTCTGCATGCTGGTGTCAACGGAGTGCACACTTTTATGGAAGCCACAGAGAGAGAAGGCCTAGGAGCCAGCGCTCAGCTCAGGAGCTGATGGTGGTGTTTCCCAGCCAGTCCCCAAGAGAAGGTCCCTTTTCCTTCTGTGCTCGACGGCCATCGTCCTCACCGTGGTGCTCCCGGTGCTGAGACCCCTGCGTGTCACTGTGCCTGTGGGACTTCCCCTCTCTAGGGCCAGGGGCGCCCCTCGCGCGTGGCCCGATGTTTCTCCACGGCGTGGCATGAACTGCTGGGCCCCACATTCCTAGGCTGGCACCTCAGAGTGTATTTGGAGACCAGGGTTTTAAAAGGTGTGCTTGGTGTCCTTAGGAGGAGAGGTTTGGCCCCACGGACACACGGGATGGGCACCCCGAGGGACGAGTCCTCGACGGGCCCGTGGGGAGGCAGCCCAGGGGACAGGCCTCGGGAGAAACCGACCCCGGGGCCCCTTGGGTTTGGAGCAGCCTCCAGACGGGGACACAGTGAGTCCCACTGTGGAAGCCCCAGCCAGTGGTGTTCACTGTGGCAGACCGGAGGAGGACATGCCGGCAGTGGGAGAGGCCCACGGAAGAGACCGTTTTGTGTGCGATGTACTCACGGCTTTTATGGCCAAATTTAAATGCTAATTTGAACCTTACATATTCTGTTGTTTTTGACTATCTTTAGTGAGACAGAGAAGAGTGGTTATTTTCGGCTCAACGGAATGAACTCCTTCAAAGCCAGAAGTGGCCACGAGCTGTGGACGGGGACACGAGGAAACCACGGCAGCAGCCATCCTACATCTCACTCCGCAACAAGGTGTTAGATCCGTGACATCACGAAATGTGCCTTCAAACCAAATTACTACAGAGCTGCTCACTATGGTCCTAGCGTTCGGTGCCGTCTTCCATCTCCCACGTCCCATCCCGTTGTCTTTAAAGGTACACGTGTACCTGTCAGGTTCACGGTCCGATGCTGGTCCAGGAAATATGGCCGCGGTAATTACAGTTCTTCCTGGGCTGAGGAAATGAGAACCAGTCCATAATCCTCTTATCACAGAGCCGGAGGATTTATTCCTCAGCAAAGGAGAGCGGGGAAATTTCAAGGGCAATTTATCTAATTCTTTCCCAGCATATAATTTTTAAAAAGGAAATTTGCCCCGATGAGGAAATGTATGTTTTTAAGGGTGATTCTTTAAAGATACTGATCTCTTGCACGTTCCATGGCCTCTGATAGACTTTAAATAATTGTCCCAATTAGGCTACAAGGTGAATTTCTAAATCTTTCCTTGAACAGGCACAGCTGATTTTTAAATTGTTCTAATTATTTGGCCATCGGTTTTCTGTTTTCCAAAGCAGAACTATTAAGGCTTTCTTTTAGCTTCCTGCCCCACACGCCTCCCTTCCACATTTCCTTACAGCACCCCCTGGCCTGTGACCCCCCAAACCTATACCCCTCTGGCCTTAGCCTCCCACGCCGCGTCCCCCAAGACTGCTCCCCCTGGCCTGTGGCCTCCCCGAGCCCACACCCCAGGGCCACCCCCCAGCTGCCAGGGCTCACCTGTACCCTTCTCTTGTGGCTGAGCTGGCTTGACCGCCAAAACACCACACACACTAACTGCAGGGAAAACGTCCCGAGGGCGGCCCTGCTGGCCGGGACACAGACCCGGGCTTACGCGGGCCCTGGTGCACTCGGCGCACAGAGTCCCGCATTCTGTGAAAGCACAGGGACAACCTTCCATCTGGGTGGCCTGGCGCCCCCATCACTTCCCGAAGGAAGTGACACCCTTCCCTGCACAGGCTGGAGCGTGAGCCCCAAGCGCGCCCTGTCAGGACGGCGGTGAAGAGGCCGGGCTTGGCCACGGGAGGGAGGTGAGCGGATGGGTGGGGGCGGGAACGACCGCGCAGGGCTGGCGGGAATGCCTCTGGACCGATGCAACTACTTTATATTTTGAAGGTGCTTTTAAAGCTGTTCTGCTGTCAAAACTCATAGGTCTGTGCACTAAAAGAGGCAGTTTTACTGTGTGTTCCTTATTCCTCAGTCAGTCCAAGATTTTCTAAGAAACAGGCTGGGCAGGGGCGCCTGGGTGGCTCAGTCGGTTAAGTCTCTGACTTCGGCTCAGATCGTGATCTTGCAGTTTGTGGGTTCGAGCCCCGCGTCGGGTTTTGTGCTGACAGCTGAGGGCCTGGAGCCTGCTTTGGATTCTGGGTCTCCCTCTCTCTCTGCCCCTCCCCTGCTCATGCAGTCTCTCTCTATCTCTCTCTCAGAAATAAAGCATTAAGAAAGAAAGAGAGGGAGAGAGAGAGAGAAAGAAACAGGCCAGGGCAGAGGAAGCAGCGTGCTTCTCTTAGTTTGAAAGGATCAAAAACATCCCTGAAACGCCCCATCCCCGCTTGCTGCTTCTGGATGAGGGGTTTTCTGTCCTTGGTGTTAAACATTCGATGATCTCTCCACCCCTTGGGAGACTGGCATCCACTGCTCAACTGGAAGGCCCCGGGGAGAAAATCCACACCAATAAGGGGTTTACAGGTACAGATGGCAAAGGGAGTGCGGGGAAGCAAATTCTTAATTTTTTTCTGTTAATTTCATTTATTTTTATTTTTTTAATGCTTATTTATTTTTGAGAGAGAGAGAGAGAGCAGGAGCAGGGAAGGACAGAGAGAGAGGGAGACTCAGAATCTGAAGCAGCTCCAGGCTCTGAGCTGTCAGCACAGAGCCTGATGCGGGGCTTGAACTCAGGGCACAGGGAGCCAGCAGCCGGCCGGGTGCTGAGGGGGGCCTGGCAGCGGCCTCTGGTCTGGAGCCCCGGATATGAGACGAGACCCCTCTGTGCCACATTAGGAGGCAGGGCTCTGGGGTGACCAGCTGGGGGCTGGCGGGCGGGCCTCGGTGTCCCCGTCCGAGATCACCCTGTGAAGTGTTTTGCACGGCTCCTGGCCGTGGTGAGCATTCAGGGAAGGTGAGCAGGTCAGCGTGTGGCCCCCGAGAGTCCCTGTGGACGGCCGTGCACGCGGTCAGCCCAGGAGCCCCCCCAGCCCCCCGGCGTGCAGCCCCTGGTGGGAGGCCTGCTTGCCATCAGAGCGTTGCGGTGACATTGGCCACCCTGGCCACAGCCGGGCCCCAGTCCCGGCCCCAAGGCAGTGGTGGCCACTGATCAAAGCGCGACTGATGTTGTTCTTTTGTGCCGACGAAAGGGGTTAGGCTCCCAGGCCCAGCTGCGAGCTCTTCCTCCTCAGGGCGGGTCCAGCTGGAGGCCCAGATGGGGCTGGAACTCACACCCGCCGGCCCCGGGGCCGGGGTGAAGGCACAGGGGGCCCCAGGGGCCACGTGCGTCTGGGGCGGGTCCTGCAGGGGCCGCGCACGGACTCCTGGCCTCACGGCCAAGCTGCCGCCTAAATTCGCACGGGTGTGTGTGAACAAGAAAGGACGTTTCAGCGGCGCCCTCCCTGGCTCCCCTGCGGATGTGGGTCAGGACGCGCCGGGTGGCCCCAAGCAGCCCCACGCTGCTCCCTCCCCGCTCACTGGCTGTGGGCGCGCTCTAACCAGGTCGGGATCCTGGGAAAACCACACGCAGGTGAGGAACCGTGTTCACTGACTTCTCTGGGTGCCTGGTGGGCGCATTCACATCTCGCAGTTGAGTTGACTTATCCAAGGTCACGCGCAGGGAGGGGGGGCCCACCATGCCGTGTGGAGTGGCTGCCCAGAGAGCACGGCCCGCGGGCAGACACGCATCTCTGCCGTAGTGCCGACAGTTCGCACCCTTGGAAGGCACTAGACTCCCCAGGGTGGTACCCGGAAGCCCCCTCCCCGCTGTGAAGCCCACATCTGTCTACAAGATGAGCACGTGCAGCCAGGAAGTGGCTGGAGAGCCCAGTGGTCTGAGCCTGGGTCTCAGGCACAGACTGGATTCCGATGTAAACTGGAACCGAGGAGGGACAGTTTAGGCGCCGCCCTGGACTACTGAGTTCAGAACGCAGGCGGCTCTGGAGAGAGGAAGGAAGATGGGGCCAAGCATTAGTTTACAAGGTTTGAAGACTTGGCCTGGACTCTGTTGTGGCCTCAAATCTGTTATTACCTCTGTCTCCCCGCTTCCTGCCATGCTGTGACCCACCCTCATAAACCAGTGGGGGGTTGTTTCCCATCTGCCACGTGAGCTTGGAGCACGTTCTGCGTGCACACGGCAGCCACTTTGTCCATATCTGTCTTTAACACCGTGAGTGCTCACCACTTAGCTCTCGCCTACCCATCTGAGAGGCACACGGATTCAGGAGGAACATTTGTGCAAAAAGACATTACTGGTTTTCAAGCTTTGGTCAGTTCTTAAAAGCGAGTGTCCTTCTGATGAAACCAATTTAAAAAAAATGCCCGGTTGGGTTTTCAAGAATTAATCAAGGACCGTGCGGCCTCAGGAGAGAATGTTCTCCTTCCGTGTCTCCTTCTCGGTGCTTGGAAATTAGGCTGAGGTCACGAAGCACGTGACAGGCTGTTTCTGTGGTGTTTCTGTCTGGGCCGTGGTGACACACGAAAGCCACACTGCTTCCGTGGCTGGCGCCGGAGCGAGATGGAAGCCAAGACGGGGGGACGTGACGAGTGCAAAAGGGCCGTGCCACCTTCCTGTGGGGTTCGGCCCCGCGGGGCGACGCCTGCAGAGCCAGCACCCCCACCTGAGAACCGGTCAGCCTGGTTCCCAGGGACCGGAAAGCGATGGCCAGAATGAATCATGTCAGCGTTCTTGATGCGGGGCTGGTGCTCCCTGCTTTGGGGAAATAAAAATAAATGTTTATGCTGGCGAATTGTAAAATGTACTATTTCCTTTATTCCCGCTTGTGCTTTTAAATAGAACACATTAAGCTCGCCGGGGGTAGCGGCTCTGACACAGCGCGGCGTCCCTCCCCGCGGAATGAAAGCAATCTGTCTGACGAAGGCACTGAGGACCAGTAATTTACTACCTCAGCTGTGATTTTAAACGCTCCCCCACTGCAGGGACGGGGGCCTGCGTTCTCTAATTGCAGTGGAATCAGAGGCCGCACACGCATGTCCTGTGCTGCCTCGGCCGCCATTTATAAGAGTTGCATCTCCGCCAATGTCTTCTTAATGTGTCATCCACGAAGGGTTGCTGGGATCAATCCCGTCCGTTTTTTTTTTCTTTATTATTTTTTTCTCTAAAACAACATTATCACTTGAAAATTCAAATATGTGCAAATCTGAAAAGTAAAAGAAAAACAGCACCAAGCGAAATTAAAAGAGTCACACCCAGGTGCTCACCGGGCGTCTCCTGGAATCGCACTTGTGGACGGAGGCCACGGTGGAAGGCCAGTGCCCGCCTGGAAGGCGCATCGGAGCCGCCTGTTCCTCTGGCGAGAGCCCCTGCCCCGGGGGGAGACCCCCCAGTGTGCCCGCCGCCTGCTCACTGCACCCCACATACGTTGTGCAGCTCGCCACAGCCCTCCGTCTCGATGGGGCCACGCTCCTGTGGTCATCTCCCAGCGTCCGCCGCTGGGTACCGGCCACGCCTCCACACACTCCACCCGGCACCTTGCAGTGGAAAGGGCGGCCTTCAGCGGGTGGGGAGGCCGCAGACAGATCTGAGGGGCGCAGAGCGTGCTTTGGGCGCCTGAGGCCGGGGCTTTTGCGCCCACTGGGGGAGCACCAGCAGCTGCTCCTGGGAGGCCGGGGGCGCCGCCCCTGCTCGGGCCCAGAACCCCGGGTGGTCCTGTGTCGGGCGAGCCAAGGCGGCCATAGGAGTGTTAGGATCCCCGAATTATGGATGTGATGTCCTGAGGGCGCCCCGAGAGCCACTCCGGCAACAGTGCAGCCGGGAGCCCCCCTCGGCGGTCCCGTCCTTTCACCCCGGGTCTCTGTCGGCTGCCGGCCGCCGCCTCTCCTCCCTGCAAAGCACGCCGATCGCAGACACTGAAGGCGCCTGTCCCCTCGCAGTCGGACGGCAGGTTGGGCGCAGCTTCTCCAGCAGAGCAGAGGCGCGCTGCTGTCACGGGAAACGTCACCGCAGGCCACGGCCTTTCTTCTCTTGGCAAGATGCAGTTTTCAGGTAACACTCACGCCTCGACTCACAGCACCCTTATTTGCTTATTTGTCTGATTTGAATTAGTGTTATTTCTTTTTAGTATTATGATCTTAGAATTTGTTTTAAAAGATGTGCAAAGAGTTTTGAAAACCAGTAGACGTTCTGAATTTTACTTAAGTTATCTGACGATGACTGCCAAGTTTTAAATAAAAAAATTTTTTTCAGGGCACCTGGGTGTCTCAGTCGTTTGAGCATCTGACTTCAGCTCAGGTTATGATCTCGTGGTTTCTGGGTTCAAGCCCCACGTCAGCCTCTGTGCTGACAGCTCAGAGCCTGGAGCTGCTTCAGATTCCGTGTCTCCCTCTCTCTGCCCCTCCCCTGCTCATGCTTTCTCCCTCTCTCTCCCTCTCTCTCAAAAAAGAAACAAATATTTAAAAAATAGATTTTTTTCTTAAATTTAATGGTGGGAATGCAAACTGGTGCAGCCACTATGGAAACAGGAATTGGAGATTCCTCAAACAATTAAAACTAGAACTAGCCTACGATCCACCAAATCCCACTTGCGGGTAGGAACCCAGAAGAATTGGAATCAGGATTTTGAAGAGCTACATGCAGCCCTGTGTTCACTACAGGATCATTTACGAATATTTTAAGTAGGCTACTGTCTGCGAGTCACTGTCAGGTACTCAGGGAAAGAAGAGGGATAAACAGAATACTGCTCTTCTCAAGGCAGCTGCAGTCCAGTAGGAAAGATGAGAAGCCTTCTAACTGCCCTGGGAGGTCACAGAAGAGAAGGACGGACTAAGTGCTGAGAAAGTTCAGGGGGAGATCAGAGCTCCTGGAGATATTCGGGGAGGGGCTCAATGAGGAGGTGGATAAACACAGATGGAGTACATTTTAAACTTGTGGAGTAAATCCAGCCCCAGGACAGAAGACAGTGAAGTCTCGGAGCTGAGAATGAACAGAGCTTGCACGTGGGGAAGTGAGCAGAGTCTGGGTGAACAGGTTGTGCTTCAAGTGGGCGCGAGGCAGAGCTGCTCAGGAGCCTGGGTGGCACGGACTCTGTCACGGGGGCAGCAGCCCAAGCCCATCCCCGAGGCGCCGGCCATGGGCCAGGTAGGGGAAGGCGCCCGGGCCCTACAACACCCGTGTCTGCTCGTCCGCAGCGAAGTAGCTGGGACGCGGCAACAACAGTTGTTTCCAGCGCGGGCACCTGCGGCGCTCAGGTGCTTATCCGCCTTTCAGCCGCCGTGTGGACTACACACATTTGAGCCGCTATCCATGCGTCCTTCCAGGCCAGGCGAGCGGAAGCGGTAAGCTACGATGCTGACACGAATCCACGACGCATCGCTGCGCCCCCGCGGGGTTAGTGAGTGACACCGGGTGCAGACCCTTCGAAATGCCCAGGTCAGCCTAACACAGCTTCACACGTAGAAGGCAGACCGGCGACGAACTCATGACTCGTTCAACGTAACGCTGAAGCTCTGTTGCTGCACGTGTGGCCTCACAGACGGCAGGAACCCACCTACCTGTGCGTGCGTCTGTCTACAGGAGCTTGGGGACGGCCGGGATTTACTGTAAACGCGGCGTTTCAGTCTTTATTAACTGCAACACCAAGTCAGTAAGTGTGAGGACTCTGTGGTGGGCTGTGTGTCAGTGATCTTCAGGTGTAAATACAGATGAAAATCTATGGACTCGATTCCTTATAAGAACCAAAGAGAACCATGAAGACCACACCCTCAGCTGTCTCAACAGCCCCGCACCCGACCACAGACAGACCCTCAGGGAGTGGACGTGAGCGCACTTTTCCACAGATTTCTCTCTATGGTCGGAGCCTCTCGGAAAGGTTTTCCCACATGATTTTGATCTACCTCCTCGTAGAGCCTGCCCACCATCCTTCCGAAACCCCATTCCTGGATGTCTGCAACTATCACAAGAAAGCGAATTGTTCCTCTTATGTTTCTCCCTTCTAGGGGTTGGAACGGGGTGAAATACAGACGTGTGTTTTCTGGTAGACTTAATGCTTCACGGGGTTTCTGTTATTGATGCTGGTTTATGGCGTTCCCATTCTGACTTCCAGTATGTGCCCCACGCTTTCTGGGGGTGTGTGCGCCTTCACGAACTTATGATCTGTTTTCATACCTCGCCCTCGCCCTCACAGGTCACTCTTCGATGGAGCCCTGGTCTGTGGTCATGGTCATTTAGAGGACTGCAAACCCAGTTTATTCGTGCTATAATTCACTACACACTTCATCATCTTGCCCTCAAAGAAGACCGTTCAGTCTGAGAGTTCAACAAACACGTCAAGCATCCATTGAATGCCAGATAATGAGATCACCGAGATGAACAGCATATAGTGTCTACACCTGAGATATTTCTTCTAAGAAAATGGATCAAACAGATCATTTCAGAGCCTTGCGTAAGCGCTGTGGTGGAGGGACGCACGGCCCAGCGAGGTGGCTGAGGAGGTGGCTGAAACCATAACATCCCCATGGGAATCCTTCCTGACACAAGTGAGAAGGGCCACCCACAGAAAGGGAATTGGATGGGCTGAGTCTGAGGGGTCAGGCATGCTGCTGAGGGGCAAGCAGGTCCGTGAGGACGGCTGTGAGCCAGCGGGCACCGGCCCAGGCACAGCCTCGTCTGCCACGGGGACCTGGATCACACCGGGGGGCAGACGGGGAGGGGGTGGAACAGAAGTCACGGTGGCCACGGCTCCACCGACCTCTCCACCTACTAGTCTAGGAACAACCAGAGAGAAGATTTAGTTCAGCACATCTCCTGAGCGAATCTGTAGTCAGGTCTTGTGTAAATATTCCTAAACGATCCATGGGATGATCTTGCCTAGAATTTCTCCCACAGTTGACACTATAGCTACTGAGCTTTTACTTTTAGAATAATACGTCCAACCTTTTTCGAAATCAGGAAATACTTGCTCCGCTGGACGATCTGGGGTGGAGGCGGAGCCTCGCGCACGGAAGAAAAGGCAGGTCTGAATGTTGGAGTTAGGGTTCCGTTATTTAGGGGACAGGAAAGCCGGGGTGGCTGAGGCTGGGAAGGAGCCCAGGACCGGCACGAGGAGACGGGGCAGACCGTGGGGGCGTCCCCAGCGCTCGCAGCTTCTCGTCTGGGTGACAGGACTCCCGAGGGCACCCCAGGGACCAGATCCGGGGGCGGGGCTGGCAGTGCGAGCCAGGATGAGGGCACCCTGCGGAGCCCCAGGGGCTGCGTGGGGTCTGGTGGCCGCCTGTGGTGGGGGCCGTGCTGGGAACAGGGGCTTCATCCGGTTGCATCGGGTCCCAGCTGTGGGACGGGGCGCACTTGCTCCGCGTGGGGGAGAGGCGACCCCACGTGCCTCCAGGGGCTGCGCTGAGGGCCGAGGGAGCTGAGCTCTGCCTGGCGCATCCACGGGCACCTAGGCCCCTAACCCCGGGGGAAGGGTGGAGGGATGTGTGGAAGGTCACAGGGGACTCTCGGGCTCTGAGCAAGGGGGTGCCGGGTGCCGGGTGCCAGGAGTGGTGTCTGGAAAGAGGTGCAGTGCGCACGCCATCCGTGGGGGCTGAGGAGAATTTAGGCGCGGCGTCAGGGGCGCAGCGTGCAGGGGGGACCAGCCCTTCCTGGGGGGGGTTCCTGAGGGTGGAGGGGAGACAGCAGGTGTCTTCAGGGGACGGAGGAGTACAGCTGACATGGGAGACGGCCGGCCTCTTCACACCAGCGTGGCTGGGGAGCCGGCGGGACCCGGTGCGGGGGGCTCGGGCTGCGTGTGCAAGGGTCGCTGTGTCTCCAGGGTAGCATCGCCGGGGCCGGAAGCGATGGGGCCGAGAGCGGCAGGCTGCGGGGAGGACCGGAGGGGCGCACGGGGTGAACGCGTGGGGCCTGCTGGCGGGCGGCGGGGGCCGGGGGCCGGGCAGGTCCGTGGGTCCTGGCGGTGCTCACCAGGGCGGGCGCCCGGGAGGCGGCAGCCACCTGTGGCCGGGGAGGGCGGCGGTCCCGTGTCGGAGGCTGGAGGGGCCCGTGGTCACCGTGGGGCACGGGGAGGGTGGCCTGGGGGAGTCGGGGAAGCCTGGCCGGCGAGGGACCCGTCTGCTCCTGTTGGCGCGGCCTCTCCCCGGGCCCTCCGTTCTCCCCGGGGGCCGTGCGCCTGCGTCCTGGGCTCCGAGCGCGGCCGCAGAGCAGGGCGCCTGTCCCCGGGACGGCGGGCGGGGGCGCCTCCTGACCGGAAGCCGCAGCCCGGGCCGGCCAGTGATGCAGGTGCGCGTGCTCAGCGGCCGGGGAGGGCGGGCGGCCCCTCGTGGGGGTCAGGGTGGTCGACGGGGGCGGATGGACGAACGGCCCCTTCCATGGGCAGGGCGGGGGGGGGGCGGCGGCTGGCACATGTGGGGGGAACAGCCATGGCGGGGGGTGTGGCCGGGAAGGGTCTAGTGCCCGCAGGAGGGATGCGTGCGGAGTTGAGCCGACCGCCGTCCAGGCGCAGGAGGGGTGAGGCGGGCGTCCGGAGCGAGGAGCTGGGAAGCCGGGGCGGGGTGTCCTGTGCCCAGAGGGGGGCAGCTGGGCCACTGGGGCGCCCCGGGCCTGCCGGGTCCCCCCAGTCCAGCACAGAGCTGTCGCCTGACTGACTGAGCCCCCAGGCGCCCCTCTGTGGACGTTTCAGGCTTGATGGGTGTTCTGCACAAAGTTGGCACCGAGGTTTGGGGAGACGGAGCCGACGTCGGGAAGGGAAACGTGTAATTAATTACCCTACTGTGTTTGCGGTTTATCTCCCGTGTAAAGGCCCCTGAGTGAGCCCGCCCAGGAGTCGATTCTCTGTGGGCACCAGAGAACGGTGTCTGTTCACTCAGAAACACCAATTTTTGTTTCTCCTCAAATCTAGGTGAAAAATCATTGTCTTGGAGGCAGTTAAACATGACTGAGAAAATTCTCAGCTGCTTTGAAAGCAGTGAAAACACTTTGCATTTCCAACAAAAGAGACGCCTTTTGAAGGTGGGAAATTGTCACTACATGATTAAAGAGGAGCCTCTTCAAAGTACGGCGGGCTGCGGAGGGAGAGGGAGGGAGCCAGGGAGGGAGCTGGGGCGCCCCACTGACCGCTTGCCCGGGGCGGGCAGCACGCGGCGCGCTGAGGGTGGTGGTCTCTGGACCCGGGGGTGGCTCGGACCGGGGGTGGCTCGGACCGGGGGTGGCTCCGGACCCGGGGGTGGCTCGGACCCGCGGGTGGCTCCGACCCCGGGGTGGCTCGGACCCGGGGGTGGCTCGGACCCGGGGGTGGCTCGGACCCGCGGGTGGCTCGGACCCGGGGGTGGCTCCGGACCCGCGGGGTGGCTCCGACCCGGGGGTGGCTCCGACCCGGGGGTGGCTCGGACCCGCAGGTGGCTCCGACCCCGGGGTGGCTCGGACCCGGGGGTGGCTCGGACCCGGGGATGCGCGGGAGGACAAACGGAAGCAGCGGGGCCCCAGGCCAGGGGCTCGCTCGCAGTGGCCGCGCCCCCGGCAGCCCCTCTGCCCGGCCCCTCACGTCCCACCAGGACAGCCTCCGGGAAGGCGCCGCGGCCCTGCCGGCCACCGTGGAGGGCACGGCCCCATGCCCGCGCCCCGGCCGCTTTCTGGGTCCTGCGTTCGGGAGGCCTCATAAAACTTGCCCTTCCCACATTCCTTCCCGCGATCGGCTGGATCAAGGCCGCTGGAAGGGGCCCCGAGGCCGAGTGATTGACAGCCCAGGACGGCGAGGCCCTGAGCGAGCGCGGCGCGCGTTACCCTCAGCTGCCATGGAAACGCGCAAGGCTGGGGAGACAAGGTAAGGGTTTAAAGACAGCCTTCTTTTTATAACTTATCCTCTCCCTCGGACCGCCGTTCCCATGGCAACCGGATCAGAAAGGCCATCAGCGCCAGAACTCTTATTTGCACCGTGGATCTGGCGCGCAGGACGACTACCTGGCTCGGCCCGGAGGCGAGGCGCCTCCCCCAGCACCCAGCCCTGGGGCGGCCCGCCGGGAGCCAGCGGGGGCTCCCGGACCCCACGGCCCCCCGCCGCGGCCAGCTGGGACCCACAGTGTGCGGCCGCGTTCCACTCGCAAGCTGCGTGCGACTTAGAACCCGGGGTACTTTCTGCTTCTCACGGTCGGGTCCGAGGAAATGTCTGGGCTGCCCGGGGCTGAAGAACTGTGACCCCGGGACAGGTCCTGGTGGCTCTGCCCGAGTGCTGCCCCCCGCCCCCCCGCCCCTGCCCAGTGCTGGGGCCACGGGCCTGCAGGGCCTTCTGTTGTCACTAGAGGGCACATTGCACTCGGACAGGTGCGCCCGGGGCAGCCCCACCTTGTAGGTGTGCCTCCCCCCGCAAACCCCGCTTTCTCTGGTCATCAGCGGGGGAACGATGCTGCCTCGTTCAAAAGGGCTAACACACCGACCGTGTGGTGAGGTGCCCAACGACAATGGAAAGTAGCAAATAAATGTGAGGGGTTCTAGTCTTTTAAGTGAAAATATGTAGACCACGGGCCCCTCGGTGGCTCAGTCGGTTAAGCATCGACTTCGGCTCAGGTCACGATCTCACGGTTCTGAGTTCGAGCCCCGCATCGGGCTCTGCGCTGACAGCTTGGAGCCTGCCTGGGATTCTCTTTCCCTCTCTGCCTCCCACCTCACTCTCAAGATACATAAATAAACTTAGAAACATGTGGGCCAAGAGAAAGTGCCACCCTTGTCCCCAGAGAGCTCACACAGGTGTCTGTGCGTCTTTCGTCGGCCGGAAGGATCTCACGGCTCAGGTAAAAGTCGTCACTGCAGGGCTTTTAAATGGCCCGTGTGGACATGGTCAGGCCCGTGTTGTGCCTGTGTGGTTTCTCTGTGTGTTAAGTGAGGGGCTCAGTTCAACGAACCTTCAGCGAGCCTTGTCTGAGCCTGGGAATAAAGGTCTGGAGGCCGTGAGGATAAGGTGCCAGCGCCCCCCCGCGGGCCTGCCCACCCCTTCTCACCTGACATACCGTGCGATGTCTCACTGACTCTAACATTTGATTTTAACGTTACTGTTTCCATGTTCGCTGTGAGACTCTGCACTACACACACAGTGTGGATGAAGCCCAGGGGACAACCGCACGGCCTTTAGGTCGAGATACTACTTCCTTTTCCTGCCCTGGATCTGACATGGAGTACGAGGGTGTCGACGGCCAAATGTAAGTGGGATTACGGGAATCTGCTCCTCGCTTTCTCACTGCCCCTGTTTAAGCAGCTTCGAGTCCTGGGTTCAATGTGTAGGGTGACAATGTCACATCCCTGTGCTTGGTCGTGGTTGTTGGGAAGATCTCAGCTTCACAAGGTGATGGGCTTGCCCACCGTGAGTCCTGATCCCACGCCCTGGCTGTCAGATGCAGAGAGGGCTGTGTGCACGTGGGTCCCAGGTCGAGGGGCCCAACGGCCATCAGAACTGTTCCCAAAGGACAGATCAGTGGCAGGAGGTTAGTGAGCATGTCCTGGGGCACGTGTGCTGTGTGGCTGGGCCACATCTCAGCGTTTCAGCTGTGGGACACTCTGCTGGGGTCGACCAGAACCCCCGTGAGCAGCTGGGGCACAGAGCCCGGTTCTCATCCCAGGGGTCAGGTGAGAGGCGGGGCCCCATTCAGAGGGACTGGGTTCAGGCCAAGGATTTGGGGAACAGCCTGTGTGTGTTGTGGACCCAGGAGGACTGATGTTTGCTGGGGAGGCTGGCATCTCTGTGGCGGGGGCTCCCTGGACTCGGGGGATGAATAGGGCCTGGGCAGCACAGGTGGGGGGAGGGTCTCACAGCCTGGATCTGCACAGAAACCCACTCCTGGGAGGGGATGCGGTACAGGGGCCACAGCCAGCGCCCAGCCCAGGCCGCTTCTGCCCCGCCGCTGGCCCCCCGAGCCTGGCCCAGCGACCACCGCCTCTAGCCTGAGCTGTACGTGGGAAAGGCAGCCCTCTCCCTGAGAAGGGGAATGACGTGCAAGCATTTTGCGCCTGGTGCATACGACTATTTTTAGTAGACAAGATTTACATTCACTATTCCCGCACCTGCCTCTCGCGCCAGCATCCCTGGGCCAGAGCCGTCCACAGGCCTGCCCGCTGAGGACACGGCGGTGCAGCGCACAACCCTGAAGTCCTGCGTGGCTGGGGCCTGTGATCCTACCCCCCGGGCGCCCGGGCTGTGCGGCCCTTCAGAGAGAATATCCAGAAAGGATGATGTCTTTCCATAACCAGGTTAGCGTCTAACACAGACACCGAATCGCAACCTGGGTGCTCGTGGGGGGCCGGTGCTCGACCGCCTGGACTCACATCCCGCCGTTGGCCCGACAGCTTCGTCTTGTTTAATGGCCGTGAGTCTTAATTTTATCTTCCCACATGAGCATAAGGATATGACATCTGCTTAATGCCGAGTTGTACACCTACACATGGCTGAGATGGTATATTTTATGTCATGTAGTTTTTACTGCAGTCAAGAAGCCGGGGGCACCTGGGGGCTCAGGCGGTTGAGCGTCCAACTTCGGCTCAGGTCATGATCTCACAGTCCGTGGGTTCGAGCCCCGCGTTGGGCTCTGTGCTGACTGCCAGCTCGGAGCCTGGAGCTGCTTCGGATTCTGTGTCTCCCTCTCTCTCTGACCCTCCCCCGCTCACACTCTATGTCTCTCTCTCTCAGACATGAACAAACATTTAAAAAAAAAAAAGGCAAAGAGATAAAATATACCCTCCCCCCCCCGGTGTAACACTTGCCACACACGTTGAAAGCATACTTCCCGTCCCATCAGTATTGCCTGTGTGGACATGCACACACCCCCCCCCCCCCCCCCCCCCCCCCCCCCCCCCCCCCCCCCCAGCTGTGTCCTGAGCTCCCTTCTGAGACCCTGCTGTGATTCTTCCCTGTGACAGCAAGGTCACAAAATTCCGAGGCAGTCAGACTTTCCCTTACACTCTGGCTGCAAGGAGGCTCAGAGCTAGATCTGTAGCGCACCTTATCACCCGCATTTCTAGGTGTTCAGACTCACAATCAAAATCACCCTTCTTCTTTATCCTGGTTGTCAATGTGATTTTAATGTGTTTTTCAATTTTTCCCCATTGAAACGATTGTAACAGCCGACTTCAGTATTCTCATAAATCGTAATTATTGTGATGAAACACATCTCTGAACCTATAGTAAACTCCCTTATTTCTCTCGTTTTCTTTTCTCCTAAAGATCTGACATGATTTAAATGATAGAGTCATGTCATGTGAAGAGTAAAAGCCAAGCAAAATAATGAGTTTCTAAATGGCATATTCCAACACTCCTGCTTCAAACAGTGCAGTGCTTTGTTTAGTTATTTTTCTGGATGCTTCCCGCTGTGGGCCTTTGAGATCTAGAGATCGAGAGAACTACAGAATCCTAACTTTGTAAGTTGTCGTATAATAGTTTTAATGCTATAATGTAATAATGACAACTTTACGTTCAACGGTAATTCTGAGAAAGTTCAATAGTCATTTTGTCCTGGCTACCCGAATATTTACAGAAAATAGCACTTATTTCCCTAGTGAGCAAGTAATCTTCAACAGCATTCTGCTTGCGAAGAAACAGAGGTCTGTGTTTCGGGGCCCCCCTACCCCTCCCATCAGGAGACGCCCCTGTGCTGACCTGAGAGCACCCAGCAAGCCTGACCTCCGTCCCCAGCGTGGAGGGACGGATGGAAAGCACAGAAAACAGAAGGAACAGCAGCACCAACCGAGAGTCGCCTGACTCCACGTTATTTTGACTTGTGACTCTCGATGTCTGGCTGTGAGTCCGTTGTGTCGTCGCCTTTCCTCAGGACGCCTTGGTGCCTCTGTGGCTACACAGGCGTTTCGGCAAAGGGCCCAGCCAGGGTGTCACTTAATCAACCGAGTGCTGTTACGACCGCGTCAGCTGCCGCCACCCTTACAAACTGGCGGTGCTGGGGCCCCTCACGCCCCCAGTCTCACACAGGACATGGAAGCGCCAGCCCTTCCGCATCAGAGGATTCTCCTCCACTCAGGAAGAGTTGGTCTCTCATTTGTTGGGGACACAGACACACATCAAAGCTACTTCTGGATGTGTCTTTCCCCATTTACCTTCCCTTCCCATTTCCACACCCCATATTTCTTGTTTAACAAATTGTCCTTGGTGTGGTGTGTTCACAAGCAGCCCAGAAGCACGGCCGAAGCACAATTTCCTGCGCGCTCCGTCACATTAATCCCCTGGATTTTCCCAGGACAATGCTATCTCTCGTGTGCAGGTTTATTTCTCTCATTCGGCTGCAAAGGCAACAAATCCTGGAAAATTGGTTTGAAAAGTGACACGCACACAAGTCAGGGCCGAAATTCCTGATGTGCACAATTTTCTTTAAACACGCACGTTTTCACCACGTGCCATGTGTTAAACACGTGTGAGAGCTATTCAGACTAAGAAGAGTCACTGTGTAGACCCCTTGGCAGGGCCGCCCGGAGCCCCAGACGCACGCGCCAGCACCGCCCAACCCTTCCTCCACCGACACCAAGTTCCGCTCTGCCCCGTGACTGCTCCAGGAAGACCCCGGGCTTGAGGAGGAGGAAGCAGGCGGTGCAGGTTTCAAACTGACGTAGGCATCAAAGCTGTCTGTTCTCCCTGCCGCTCGTTCGGTGAGGACCACGTGGCTCAGAGCATAGGATCTGCCCTTCCATCTAAGCAGGTGGCTATGCAGGTAGGCGTGCACACAGGCAGATATGTTCCGTGCATGTATGTGTGCGTACACACACATGTAGGTATGTAGGCATGTGTGGAAGTAGGTATGTAGGTGTGTGTGTGTATATGTAGATGCACACGCGTGTATGCCCAAACGCATGCACGCAGGCATGTATTCACGAAGGTGACTATGTAGGCAAACATGCAATTAGGTATGTAAGTACACAGGCACACATGTATGTAGGCGTGTAGGTGTGCACACACACACGTAGTCATACACGTGTATATAAGTACACACACGTACGCAGCCACACATGTACGCACACGTGTAGGCATGTGTGCACACGCATGGATGTGTGTACACACGCACACACAGGTACATATGCTTGTACTTATGTACACAAGTATGTATACAAGCAGGCATCTAGGCACACGTGTGCATGTGAGTGTGTGCACATGCACACATGCAGCGACAGGCATGTGCATGTGCACACATGTGTGTATGCACACAGGCACGTACACGTGTACACATGTGCATGCACACGTAGGGACAGGTGTAGGCACGTATGCACACAGGCACGTACATGTGTACACGTGCACACACATGTAGGGACAGGTGTAGGCACGTATGCACACAGGCACGTACATGTGTACACGTGCACACACATGTAGGGACAGGTGTAGGCACATATGCACACAGGCACATACACGTGTACACATGTGCATGCACACGTAGGGACAGGTGTAGGCAGGTGGATGTGCATGCAGGTGGGCAGGTAGGCACACGTGCAGGGAGGCATCAGTGACTTCCGCTTGCCAGTCTGCAGCCTCGTGGTGAGGATGCGGGAGAGCGCCCGCCCTCTGGGCCCCATGGTACTGCCCTGCCCCTCCTCATGACACACGCCCGACAAAGTGCACGAGGCTCCATCTCACAGGGGACACTACGCTTTCCCACACTCGTTGGGTGTGAGTCCCCCAGTGAGTCCCCTTGGTTCACCCCGTGCCTCGCTGGCTCGGATTTACTGACAGAATACGTGTGTGGCTGGAGGCCACTCGAACCCGGGACGGAGCCCAGGCTTCCGGAGGACGGGCGGCCTGGCCGTTGTGCCCCAGCATCACCCAGCGAGAAACAAAAACACACGACCTTCCCGCCCTCCTCCGGCCACACCGTCGGGTCTCAGCAGGTGGATGCATGGGGAGGCCTGGCAGCGAACTGGCATCTGTCCAGTGTGGGGAGGGGGAGGTTGTATCTGGTGCGTCTCGGGCCTGTTTAAAGGAGAGACGCACGGGCCCCAGAGGCGGTGCACCGGCTCAACCTCCGCCCTGGACGCTGCTGGCGGGCCAGTCCTCCCAGAGTGCGGCTGCCGGCCTTGCAGGAGCAGCAGCCGTGTGTGCGCGTGTGTGTATAGGCGTGTGTATGTGTGTGCCCGTGTGTATGGGCGTGTGTATATGTGTGTGTGCACCCACGTGTATGGCCACGTGCACGTGTGTGCGTGCCCACATGTATGTGTGCATCCGTGGGTGTATGTGCGTGCATGCGTGTGTATGTGTGTGCCCGCGTGTATGGGTGCATGTGTGTGTGCGTGTATGGGCGTGTGTGTGTGCGCGTGTATGGGCATGTGTGTGCATGTATGAGGCACCCATGTACATCTAGGAGAATCAGCAGTGTTTGTGTATGTGTGCGCATGTGTGAATACACGTGTGTGCACACATGCGTTTGTGCGTGTGTGCATGTGTGCGCGTATACATGCGTGTGTGTGCATGTGCGCAGGTGTGAGGCACCCATGTACGTGCAGGGGAAGCTTTCTAGATGGCAACTTGACAGAGATCCTCGTACCGCATGATGGCTCAGGGTGGCTGCAGGTCACGCGGCCCCACCATGCTGAGCGGGTCCCAGGCAGCGGGTGGGCTGGGCTCCATCCCCATCCCTGTGGCCGGGGCCTCTGGGAGCAAACCTCCCAAGTCAATCAGGGTGCCTGGGTGGCGCTCGGGGAGGTTTAACAAGTCCTAGCTCCGTCCTGACCCAGGGTGAGGGCTCAGAAAGATGGGGACATTCGAGTTGCTGGAGCTCTTCAGCTGCAAATGATTGGAACGAGCAAAATAAAAAAATCCACTAAATAAACATTCTCCACACACCCCACTCAGAAACAACACGTCTGGTGGGCTCAGTGGGGCTGGTGCAAATCTGCAGCAACCGAGAGGGAGTCGAGTTTGGGGGCTGGACTTTTCCGTGGGGCCCCTCATGAGGGGTGCTGGGGCACGGCCGCCTCCAGGCTCTGACAAAGACATGGGGTCGGAGGTCAGGGCGCGCCAGCCGGGACATCGGACTTACTCCCAAGACGCAGTCAGACTTAAAAAAAACAGAAGGATGTGCGTATACCGTGGCAGACACAGTACTGGAAAAACACTCCGAGAAAATAAGTAAACAAACAAATAATGAATGAGTGAATGAATAAATAAGTTAAAGTGTGCAGAATGGTGCTTGTTGTTCAATTCCTGTTTTTAGACTTGTGTGAACTAAGTGCCGATCGCTTCCCCGTAGAATCCAGCACCAGGGACGGAAGGGCAGAGCACGGGCTCCGCGGCGGCTGTGACCACCCCGCTTCCAGGCAGGAGGAAGGGAAAAACAGATGGGATGGAGTTAGTGAACTTCCGGGCCCACTGGAGTCTTTACTTTTGTACTAATTTCAGTATTAATGTGTCAACTCCTTAGTTTTCAAAAACTGCACAAATTACACGAAGAGATGGTATTTTTGTTTCCAGGTTTGCTTTTGAGAGTCTCCCAGATAAAGTCTCCGTTCTATCATCCCTCACACACAGAAAACTCTCCTAAGCACGTGAAGCCCCATAACTTACATCACAGACTTTCAAGGTAAGTACTTTCTTTTCAAAGACACAGACATTTTCTCAGATTTGGTGAAGAGTGAATGTATAAAATTCGTGCAGTTGGCACTGCTGTTTTAATCATATTCCAAAATGATCCACGGCAAAATGAAAATGGTAATATTTGTTCACACCATATGAGTAGGTCTGAGTGGCCAATGATCTGTGTCTGTGCTGCTGTTGTGTGATGTATTGCGGTTCGTACGATTTGCTGCAGGCAGAAATCTTAATTAAGGGCTCCCCTAAAGAGTGCCCTTCAGGGAGCGCGCTACCGCACTGGTGTGGGCATCGGCGATCGCCCACACGGCCCCAGTGCAACTGTGGGACCCACCGAAATGCCTTTCCCTCCCAGGACCGTGTAGTCCTTGGGCTGGCCAGGCCGTGGGCCCCTTCCTTCATCCATGAGCCCCCGGGGGGCCTGGGCCCTGCAGGCGAAGATCAGGGTGTCCCGTGCCTGATGGCGCGTCTGTCTGTCCAATGGGGTCCCGACAGAAAGCACACGTCCCCGAACCTCTTTGTTCATCTGCTTTCCGCCAGCAGCAGACACCATGGTGGCTCTGGGGACCCTGGGGACATGGCCTGATAGGCTGGTATTTTAGGAGATGCTTCCTTCCCGGCTGGCAAACCAGGACGGGCCGGCGCACGCTGGGGGCGGCGCACACATGCTGGCACTCCCGGGGGCCACGACGGCCTCCCTGCCAGGCTGCAGACGGGTGGCTCTGCTCTGGGCACGCGGAACTGGGCAGCCGGCTGGCCCAGGCCCCTTAGCACATCTTCCTCCAGATTCTCGGGGCCGCACGTGGGCCTGCGGCCAAAGGTTCCCCAATCCACCCGTTCCTTCACCAGAATGATTCCCTGATATTTTAACCCTGACACACTTGACTGCATGTCATTTACTTGTGGGGACCCACGGGTTCATCTGATCCCCTGTCTTTTGATGGGATACAGCTGTATTTCCGGAAGCTTCTGCACATCGGAGCCCTAGGTCCAGCAACACCATCTGGTGGCGTTTGTGCGTGAACATGCCTCCCACGTTGTTCTGTGCCCTCAGACATGACCTTTCCCTGACGCGGGGGGAGGGCCAGCGTCTTCACGGCCCCTCACGCGCACGCCCAGAGCAGTGTCTCAGTGCGTGCACCAGCGGAGGGGACAGCGCGAAGCTCAGGGGTCTCTGACCCGCGAGGAGACACGCACGTGGGAAAAGGTTCTGCCAAGTAATTCTTGGGCAAAGCCATCCCCGCTATCTCACCCTGACCAGGCTCCAAACTTCCCAAACAAGCACTGTTAGAGCCCAGAATAAGCCTCGGGTCCGGGAGGCCCCGACCCAGTGCGGGCGTGGGGGAAGCCCCAGGTGGAGGCTTTCTTTCTCTCCTGGCTTCTCTTTCTTGTCACCGCACTGATCATTCCGCCTGACCCGTGGGGGGTCATTTAGGAAACAGTCCCAAGCCGAGAGTGCCGTCCTGGGGAAGGCGGGCGGGCCGAGCAGCCCTGAGCGCACCCCGCCGCCTCCCCAGTCCCCACTGGTCCGCACAGCCCTCCGCGGTGGGGAGCCTGCCTGGGGGTATCCCTCAGGGAAGGGGGGGGAGGGAAGTACAGCCACAGGGCTGTGTTCGAGCCCTGCCTGTGCCCTTCGTGACTGAGCATTCATTTCTGTGTTAAAAAGTGGAGAGTTCGTCCCTTGTGCGTCTCCCTGGGCTGTTGTAAAAGTCAGTGGCCATGAGGCGAGGAAGCTGGCTTTGACCTGTTAGATGCTACACAGCAAGTGTTGCCGCGCCATCCCTCCACGTGATGGTATCGTATCCCGCTCGCCCTTTGCGGCGGTGGCGGCGGGGGGCAGTTTATTTTGTGATGGGAGCATCATTCATTCATTGTGCATCTATTGAGTCTGTGCTGAGATTTAGGGAACTGGGCAGAGAACGGGGCCCAGAAGGTTTTCGCGGTCACGGGGCTGACAGCTTAGGGCACGGGACACAGAGCAAAGAGCGGGCAGGTGGCAGCAGGTGCAGTGAGTGTGGGGGGCAGGCGGGTCCTGGGTGGGAACGAGCTGGGACACACTGTAGATGGCTTAGGGCCCCCCCAGGAAGTTCCGTGGGAGCCCTGACCCCAGTGCATCAGAAGGGAGGACAGGGGTCATTGCCAGTGTCACCCACGAAGGTGACTGAGGTCACAGGGGCTTCTAAGGGCCCGGACCCCCAGGGGGGCGCCTGTAGGGATGGGAGAAGCTGGGGGGCGGGAAGGGTCCTCCCCTGGTGGCTTGGAGCGAGCACAGCCCTGCCCACACTGAGATTTTGGCCTGCTGGCCTCCAGCATAGGGGAGGGCGGTGTCTGTGCCCCAGGGGACAGGTAACTGCTGGGGGGGGGCTCCAAAGATGGGGGCCAGGGGCGCAGTAGGTCTGTGCACCCTGGAGAACCGTCCCCACCACGCGGGGGCCCCCAAGCCTGGCGAGTCTCTCAGGGGCGGCGAGAGCTGGTGGGGACACTGGGGGAGGGGAGTCAGAAGGGAGCCAGGACTTTGTGGGACGGGAGCAGGCGCTGGGCTCCGTGCCACGTGCGCCGGACAGGGGGCGCCACAGATCCGGGCGCAGGCCGGGCGGCACCACCACTGCACGCGGCTGGCCAGGCTGGGCCGTACCTGACGCTGCCCGCCACAGGGCGACTCCAACAGGCCACAAGCACACAATTCACGGTGACGCGATGTGACAGTTTGTGCTTCTGTTCATTAGGCTTAAAAATGCTTCATCGGAACTTGCACCATGCAACAGTGGCTGCCTCGTGCACGGTTTTGTGAAGTAAGTAATAAAATTTCCTCCAGACTAACAAAAGTCAGGATTCAGAGTTCTGGCAACACAAAATCTATCATAGTATTTTACTTTTGCATTTGATGATGTATTTTTGCCATTTATGCGGTCTTAGGTGGTGCACGTTGCAGGAAAACACTGCACTCCTTCTTTCGTGGTAATCCACAGATGGCCAGCTCATTCCACCTTTTGTTTATTTCTTCGGGTCTGTTTTGCACTCAGTCTGCATATTCTAGGTTTAGATCATGATGGATTCAGGTCAGAATACTGGACACGTGAGGATGCACAGGAGGAAACGATGCCCAAATGGTCCGTTTCTCTGTGCAGCCCAGAGACTGAGCTACGTGAGGATGAAGGTACTGCGTCCACTCATGTCCGCGCTTCCTGGTGATCTGCTCGAGGCCCTCCCCGTGGCCCGTGGAGCCCACTCACTCGGCAATTAACTGACTGATCCATTCACTTACCGAGTATTTACTAAGCGCTCAGTGCTGGGAACACAACCCTATAAGGGGCGGCCCTGCCTCTGGTCTGCATTTTGCTTCACTGATTTTTTTTTTTCTAAATGGACCCTAAAAGCTTAACAGCATGGGATGGCATCCACGTCTCCTTCTGACAATCAGCTTTGGGTCTGAGGGTAATCACCCCGCTTTGACTGCAACAGCGTCCCGTCTGGATTCCGTGTCTTGTTTATTGTTAAATATGGGCGTATTTGTGTAGGTGGGGAGCGGAAATTCTGCACTTGTCAGGGAGCTGCTGTTTCATTCCTGAAACCACAATAATAACACCCCTAGCTATGAATGCCAAGTGAAAATAACCCTTTGTTCTGATTTTTTAAATCTGTGGGCTACAACAGCACTCGTGGGGACAGTAACCCACACAGTAGATTAAAAGCCTGTTAAATGTTATTTTCAGCCTGGCAGAGCGCCAGCTGCCTGGGTGCCTCAGTCCCACCTCTTCTGAAATACGGCGGTCATGCTGCAGCCAGGTGACAGCTCTTGCGTGCCATTTTTTTAAAATATATATTTTTTATTTATTTCTAGGAGAGAGAGAGAGAGAGAGAGAGAGGGAGGGACAGCATGAGCAGGGGAGGGTCAGAGAGAGAGGGAGACACAGAATCTGAAACAGGCTCCAGGCTCTGAGCTGGCAGCACAGAGCCTGATGCGGGGCTTGAACCCACAAACTGTCTCGCGTGCCATTTCAATGAGACTGGGGAACTGTAGAGACACGTGGAAGTCGGTCCACCCTCTACTTCCTAAATGTGAAATGCAGGCTCAGCCAAGGGGTGAGCTGGGGGGGTAGGACCTCCTAAATGCCCACTGTGTGCCCTGAGCCAACCCTAAATACATTTATAATCTAGCAAAATGTATGTTTGGTGGGTTGGTTCAGCTTTAAGACAAACCGCTTCCCACACTATCCCTGCCCAACTACAAATCTCTCCTATATTGAAATTCCTGAGTTACTTCTGGCAAAAATCCCAGAAGCTTTCACTGGTTTAGTGGTTTTCTAAGGCTTTCTCTCTTTTGTCGTTTGAAATTCTCAACCAAACCACAGGTAAAACTTGTATTTTTCTGTATGGGAGGCCTTGGGTTATCCACTAATATTAAATAGTTTGATTTTGGTTTAAATAGTTTTTCGACCACAGTTTTCAGATGATATGGATGACTTGAAAATTGCTTTTCAGCATAAGTAGTAGAAATTGGCAATCTGAAATGCATTAAGTCTTGCTACAAAAATCAATCTTGCAAGAATATTTCCTCAGTTACAGCATGTGGCTTTAAGAGCATTACCAGCAAAAGGCAACCAGTTGGAGATCCATGCTAGGGGAAATATCCAAGTTGTATGTCAAATATGTAAAATTCATATCAAGAAGTTCACCTTTACGTTTATTTATGAAATCCCTCAGAGAATTTCCACCTTGCTAAGGACAAAAGGAGAGCTCATAATTTCTGAGTTCAGTGAAAAGAGTCCCAGAGGCTATGCTGCCAAGTGAAAATAAATCTAATCTGGTGCCACTACACAATGGATTTAAACATGTACACTTAGGCTCATAAACACAATTCCGGCCCCAGTGCTATATTTGCAGAGAACGTTGTCTTACAAAAGATTTGGAGGAGGCTTCGGTCTTAAGATGTGTGAATTTACAAAATGTTTCATGTCACTGACTAGAAAGGGAGTAGAACCTCATCACGCTGTATGATCTGAAGAGAAGTACACAGCTTTCTAGTCTTCGTGGTGCTCATCATCATCATCATCATCACCATCACCTTCCGCATCAGCATCATCACCTTCATCATCACTGCCATCACTTCCATCATCACCATCATTGCCTTCACCATCACCATCATCACCATCACCACCATTACCACCACCATCACCATCACCACCATCACCACCACCATCACCACCATCATCAACATCACCACCATCATCACCATCATCACCACCATCACCATCACCATCATCACCACCACCACCATCACCACCATCATCACCATCACCACCATCACCACCATCATCACCACCACCACCACCATCATCACCACCATCACCACCATCACCACCATCACCATCACTACCACCATCAGCAGCACCACCGCCATCACGGAAGTGAACTTCTGTCTTATGGAGGGCACTAAACACTGGGCTATGAGCGATGGACAGGGTATAGGGTTGTGTACTCTGGCTGGTGTGGCTAACACATGAAGTAGAAACAAATATTAAGGGGTTTATGGTAAGCATTTATGACACCATGACCCTGTGGCAAAGACTTGGGTACAGGCTCAGAGAACTTTAGGTCCAGTCCTACGTCTAGGAATCACTAGCTTTTGGTCTAGGGCTTAAGCTTTGTGAGCCCAAGTTGTCTCATGTATAAAATGGGGTGATGATGATGATGATGATAATAATCACAACAGCAACAGGTGGCACTGCTCAGAAGCTGCGGACTGCATGTAGTCTCCTTCTCAAAATGCCCGTTTTGCAAGTGGAAGACCAGGCTCACGAAGGTTAAGTAACTTACACGAGGAAGCGCAGCTCTCAGCTGGCAGACTCTGAGTATGAATTGGGTCTTTTTAGTTAGAGAATTCGTGCTCCTAATCACTTGTCTATAGGGCCTGCATTACGTGGGATATTGCACATATGTTGCTGCTCTTTAAAGATTCACAAATTTCTAGATAAGTTTGCTGAAATATGCAGAAAAGTTACTCTTTTATTTGAGGTGGATTTTAGAATAAGCTCACGTAAAATAAAGGTCCATTTACAAATTGTTTTCTAATCCATCAGTTCCTCTCTGTTCTATTAAATGGTTATTGTTCCTCTCTCTTTTATAATATTTAGTACAAAAATTATAAGTTAACTATATGTATTAAGAGTTATAAAACATGTATAACATAAATATTATACATGTAATTATATACAGATACTCATTGACACACGTCATTACCAATTTTGCTTTTAGATACTATTCCTTAATCTCCCTTTAACCTGGAATCATCTTTTAAAAGTAACTTGTTCTGTGTGAAATAAAAAAAAATATAAATATCATCTTGCCTTTTAATAGTTTATAAGTCAACTAAGGCAATTCTAAACACACAGTTGAAATATCTGAGTAGAAAATCCAAATATGTACAATTTGACTAAATGAAGAAGTAACTGAGTGTAAATTCCATAGAAATGGAAGGAGGGGGTTGACGAGGTCGGTGAGGTGGGGAAATCTCCGTGGAGGACGTGGAAGCTCTTGCAAGGGAGAAATGTGGTGTACTGTGTCTGGGTGGGCCTGGGAGAGGACAGCTCATTTCTAGAGGTAAGGAAATATTAGCAGTGCCTGACTGACAAACACCAAAAAGTCCCATGAGATAAAATGGTCATGCACAGGAAGGACGATAGGAAGTCACCCTCATTGCTTGTGGTGGCGTAAGTCAGTAGATACTTCGGGAGGCTGTTTGTCATTGTCCGAGAAGTCTGAAGTGACACATATCCTATGCCTAAGCAATCCGGTTGCTAACAATACGAACGAGAGGTGCTCCAGAATACATAAACAAGCAGTGAAAAAAACCCCAAATGCTCACCTACATTAGAATGGATAAATACATGGTGCTGCTGTGCGTTCAGTACCCCTGCAGGACTCCAATTTTAATGTAATAAGACACAGCAATGAAAGCAAACATGAGCTACATGCAACACATCTCACAAGTGAAAGAGGTAAAGCAATAAAATTTAGGTATGCGAATCTACATGAAATGTAGAAACAAGGAAAACTGAACTATACAGTTTAGACATACATAGCGGTAAAACCACAATGAAAAAGGATGATGGCCGTCAGAAAAGACAGCAGGGTCCTCCAGGGTGGAGGGGGAGGGTTGCACTCAGAAGGGGACCGACAGCCTCTCACCTCTCGGCGGCAGCTTGTGTACAGTGTTATACACACGTGATGTGTAGGTTATGCTTGTCTATATATCTGTTGTAATTCATAATTTTAAAAAACCAAGTGGTAAAACTTTTAAAAGGAGAAAATTCATTAGCCTGTACTTGACTATGAGAATGTGTCTGGCATAGTTAGCGGATGTGAATGAGGTGATAGCTTCATACCTGGAGCAGGAGGGCACATGTTTGGATACAATTGAGCCACACAGAGGCAGAAGCATCTTGTGCAAGAATGAGAGGGACTCGGGGCGCCTGGGGGGCTCAGTGCGTTAAGTGTCTGACTTTGGCTCAGGTCATGGTCTTACCGTTAGTGAGTTCAAGCCCCGCATCAGGCTCTGAGCTGACAACTCAGAGCCTGGAGCCTGTTTTGGATTCTGTGTCTCCCTCTCTCTCTGTCCCTCCCTGCTCAGGCTCTGTGTCTCTCTCAAAAAATGAATAAACATTAAAAAATTTTTTTAAAAAGTGATAGAGGCTCAATTTCTAGCCTACTGTCAATACTTCTAAATATTGTTTCTATTTTCCATTTATATCAGTTAACATGTTAATGAATCCAGATGAGTATGTATGCATGCATATAATCATATATATGATAAATATATATGATTACATATTTAAATAACCACTTCACACATATAATTGCACATTTGGAGGTGGAGAAAAAGATAGTAGCAGGAAAATTGTTTTTGAAAAATATTGATAGGCCCCGGGAATGTATTTTCCTTTCTTTCTTTTTCCCTTACTTTTATCTCCCTCTTGATGCACAGCCCTGCCCTACGCGCGCACACACGTGCATGCACAAGTGTAATTGCATATCAGAAATGCCTTTAGGTAGGTTCTTACGAACCTAGTTTTATGTCTATATGAATGGCTTATGTTGTTCACTGAATGTTCTGGAATGTTCTGGTAAACACTGTTTCCCAGTAGTCTGGAGTAGGCAGTCTCTCAGTCAGTTCTGCTTACTGGGCAAGCCCTGGTGGCAGGGAGATGCTGCATGTGGCCAGAGTGGCCCCTCACTGGAGCCTAAACTCTGGATTCCATCTCCCGTTTCTCATCCCCTTTAAAGAAATTCCTTAATCAAGCATGTGTTTTTAGATATGTTGCTACTAAAACTCACTAATGGCCTTCTGGGAAAAATAACTTAAATAGGGTCTCTCACTGGCTCCCGACACAGCACACTCATTACATCTTGATCCCGCAGCTCCTCAGGAGCACAGTGCAGATAGCAAATCTCCACAAACCATCACCCAAACAGCATCCATGCGGATGCATACCTACCCCCATGCCAGCATTTAATAAAGCTCCACCGTCAGCTGCTAACACACGATCAAAACTTGTATAATAAAAGGGTAAGGTTTACAGAGTAGAGCCAGAAAAAAAATCCGACCTGAACTTTTCAACAAGTGTCTCAAGTTGTTAGAAAAAAACCACTGAGAAGAAATATGGAAGACCTTAGTCCTAATTTTGAAAAAAATGCAAATGGAAAAAATAAATCCTGGAGATGATCATTAATGCAAAAATATTCAAATTCTCCTGAGTGGTTTTCACAATACCCTTCACAGAGTTTCTCATAGAACACGCAAACCCCTCAGTAAAAATGAATGGATCCCTCCCCTGTGATTCTTCTAGAATTTACCTAATGTATAAGTTTGATTATTTAGATGTGGCCTTCATGAAACCATAGGGTCAAAACTCCATCCAAACCAAAATAAACATGTTAGGATAACATTAATTCCGGAAATCACATAATGCCAGTGTCTTAATATCAAGATAATCAGCTACTGTCATTCACTGTGGGAACGTGCTGTGCCCTCCCCTCCCTCACCAGTGCCTGCGTCTCCACGAAGGAGTGACCGCCATGTACCTTTCGCCCGTACACAGCAGATATTCCAAGTGGCAATCCACAGGCTACGTGTGGCCCACAAGAAACATTTGATTTTGTATCGTACTTTCTATTTGGAGATTTTTAACTAAGAATGCTAGATTTTTGTCTCTTCTGAAAAACTAGAATTCTTTCAAGCCTGTGTCTCCTCCAAGTCCAGCTCTGAGTCCAGCCCCACAGTCTCTGATGCCCTCTGTACTCACCCCCACGGGCCGCCCTCACGTCTAGTTGTCTGCCTGGTGCCTCTTGTTATTTTGGTTCTCTGCCTGCGACCTGAAGAGTTTTTAAGCTAACTGTGGTTCCATAAGTCAAAGTCCTGTTTGTATGTCTCTGTTTAGAGAATTAGAGAGAACAGACTGGCATTCCAGGCGGGATTCTATTTTCAGCGTTATCAGAAAAGGCCACATGTCACAGACAAGGGAGGTTCCCAGACCCTGCCTTGATACTTCTAGATTGGCTTAAATATTAACCTATTTGCTCATTCAAAATAGCACATAAGTTCTCTTTCCTCGTTGCTAAAATATCTTCCCTTATTTGCAAACACAACGGCAAAGGATAAAAACAAGTTCTGGATGAACCGTGGCAAAGACCATTTTGGCTAAGCCGATGAGTGAGGACAGTAGGCACACACCATGGTAGCGCTGTGACCCTGTCCGGCCGGTCGAGGTGGGTTTGCACGTGTAGACAAGAACTTCCTCATCACCAGGGCAACGGAATTAAGTTCTCTGACCCGATTCACAATAATCACAAAACAAAAACAAATCCCTTGTTTGGAAAAGCACTAGCTTTGCTGGCCCTGAAGCCTGGAGACAGATTCCCTCGTGGCCTTTTTCACCAGGGGGTCGGCTGAAAACATTTCTGCAACAAAGGGGCTTTTATTTTGGTATCTGTGGAAATCCTTCTGATTCTCTTGCAATTGTTTACAGAATCTGTACGTGATTTCTTCTCAAGTTAAGTACCCGGAGTTTTCTGCAGGTTCTCCAGGCCGAGGGTGCTCACCTTGGACGTGTGCTCACAGGCCCCCTGAGCCAGGGTCACAGACTGTGGAGGAAACGAAGGGCCCCGGCTCCACCCACAACAGACTCACAGAAGGTGGGAGCCGAATATTCGCATGTTAATAAACGGCCCGCATGAATCCTCTCCCGACATCAGATTGACCTTCTCTCCACACGCACATGCGCGCGCGCACCCACCCCATCGCACAGGTCTGTTTCTTGCAACTATCCTTAATTCAATTAAAAACAACAATTTACAAAGAAGCAATCCCACAGAGGGCCCCAATCAAGGCAGCTCAAATATATCGCTCTCCAGCAGTCTGTTTTGATCCAAGGGTAAAATGTAAACCAGCCAGGGGGATTTATGGACGCCATGTCCTTCAGACAATCCTCCATAAATATAATTTCTCCCCGCTGGGCATTTCGGGAGGATTAGAAAACAGAATTCAAGGTTTTCTTTGCCGACAAGAACTGTTGGCCAGAAATTCAGTGTCTCAACTAAGGACAAAGCCATTCGATTTGTTAATCAGCCGGGCAGAGGGCAGGATTAAGACTGTATTGTCTCCTTTCTGAGGACTCGGCCGAACTGAAGGGTCTGTCCCCGCCCCGGTGCCTAGGGGGCCGCTGGCACGTGCGCCACTTTGGGACTGGCCTGGCGAGGCCGGGAACGCGAACCGTACCAGGCGATCGCGGAATGCCAGGCCCGTGCCCGGCCGCGAGGTCCCTGTGTGGGAGGGGATGCCCACGGCGCCTCCGCGTGAGTCAGCAGGACGGACCGGCGTCTGCTGTTTGCACAGCGGAAGACAACTGCTCACGCGCAGGCCCAGCCCGGGGCGGCCGCGCGGCTGAGCGCTTTCCTGCCGAACCACCCCGGCCGCAGCGCTGGACACTCTGCTTCCTAAGATGCCGCACGCCGCCTTTTTATTTTGTGTCCCTGCCTCCACACCAGGGGACGTCACCCCGACCTGTGCCGGGGCGCGTGTATGCGCGTGCACTCACGCACACGCCCTTCGTCTGTCTCTGCAGAGAGACCCGGTGGCTTTACCAGCCACGCGCTGCTAGCGCTGGACCCTCTCTGGGCCTGGCTGCCGCCCTCCCAGCGCTGAGAGCCAGACGCGAGGGAGGAGCCAGCCCGCTACCTCCTGTGTCTCCGAAGAGAAGGGAAGCGCCCGCGTGGCCGCCCACAACAGGGGCCCTGGGGGGCCCCAGGCCGGGAACTCCCTGCCCTCCAGCCAGCACCCTCGCGCCCGAGACCCGAGGAGTCTCCACTTCAGGGGCTCTACTGGGGTGCAGCTGGGGGCCATCTGTCATCCACTTCCCAACCTGTCCAGACTTAGCATTTATTTTTCCCTCGCAACCCCTGTCAAATAGAAAAAGAAATGGGATCACGGTGTCTGATTATTGCATAAAAATAATCTTGATGCGTGCGAGAAGGAATTATTTTCCAATAAATTTTGTTGAGATGTCTGTGTTTTGGATAGATCTCAGTAACGGCGGGACCATATGGTGCTATGTCTTTTCTCTTACCGTTTATTCATTTCCTATATTTTCCTGCCGCAATCGAGCATATTATCTTAATTATGTTTTAAATAACTTTTGGAAAGACATTAGCAAATGGCAGTAAGATGAAGCCTCAATGCATACATAATGTGCACAACAAAACTCAGAAGAAAAAGCTAAGGGAAGCCAGTGTCTGCTCCACCATCCGGGGCTTCATTCGTTAAACCGCCCCCTCCCTCCATGGTACGTATACATAAAACCGTCAGGAAAAGAAACAACATCGAGCTTGCTTGAGGGATTTGTCACAGAACACAAGGAAGCGGCCCCCGTAACCTCAGGGGCCGAACGCTTTCTGCTGGCGTTTCCCACGTGTAATCGTACGGCTCTCCGTGGAGCCTGCTCCCGTGCTTTGTGTCCAAGCTCAGAATCACCAGGCGGCATGACAGCCCCCAAGGGACAGGCTGCCTGTGTCCAGTGTGTGTCTCTCACGTGGCGTTAGGGACCCAGGAAAATGTGGATCCTCCTGGCTCCCGGCCACACGAGGACAGCTTGAGCGTTGACTCGAACAGAGAACGTGGCCAGTACCCCTAATGCGAGGACTTGGCTCTGTCTTGTCACGAGGCCAGACGGCACCCGCTTCAAGTCCGGCCGCGGCCCACGTGCTGGCTGCAGCCTCCTTACACGCGCAGTGCTCGCCCGGCACCATCTCCCTCTGCCCTCTGCCTCTGCGCCCCGGCTCCGCGGCTTGGCGCCCCTTCACCCACTGCCCCCCACCTGTCCCCTCCCCGGTCATGGTGCCGTACCTCAGACTCACCCCTCCCCACTCCTCCTCCTTTCAAAAGCCACGAGGAGCTTCAACCAAGCAAGAAGATGGGTATTCGGTCCATTCTGGATACGCTTTCAACGGCCAGGGCGCATTCCGTGTAGATTATCACATGTTGTTACCCGGCGCACGGACTGGGGGACTCTGTACGGAGCCCGAGGCCGGTGCCGTGGGCTGGGCAGCCTGTTCGCGGCTGCTGGACGGGCCCTCAGGCAGCGCGGCCAGCATGGGGGTGGGGGGCCGGCGCGTCCCCCCCCCGGGTGGCGCTCACGCTCTAGCTCACCAGCGGCGGGACACTGGGAGGTGCCTTTCCACCCCAGCTGCGAGGCTGGGCTGCCGGCGCCCCCGACAGCTGCTAGCGGCCTGTGAACAGGGAAGGCCAAGGACATTGGAGCAAAGGTTTTGTAAAGCTTCGTTTTTACAGTATCTAGAAATTTCTTTAAAATATTTTTACTCTTGACTTCTGCTGCTCAGTCAGAAGATGTTCGTAGGTCACAGTCTCATGTTTTTAAACTTGTGCTGACCTGCGCATCTCTGAGCGAGGGAGCCACGTCCCACAGACACACACGCGTGATCACAAGTAGGTCGCCGTGCACAGCGCGTGGCCTGTCTGCTTCCACCGTGACCGTGTTCTGCGTAATCAGAAAGTCTGCAAATGACCATAACATCGGAGAAAGCCACAGTCGTGAGCAGAAGGCACACGCACGTAACATTCAAGTCACTCCTCCTTCCCTCCCCTCCTTTCCTATTAACAAAGAACTCAAATGCCACTTCTCCTCTCAGGGAGGTTTCACGTTTGGGTGGCTGAGTCGCAGAGAGGTTAGGTGACCCCCACCCTGGCATCTTGGGACACACACACCTTGAAGAGCCTGTTCTGCTGCAATCGGGAGCCCGGCAACCCCAGTGCTGGCCTGGGTGGCCTGAGCCAGGGGCCCAGGCTGGGGAGGCCTGCTCGCAAGCACGCCGCCTCTGCTGCCCTCCGTCCTCGCCGTCTGTTTCAACAGATAACTTCTTTTATGAAGCAAACCCCACACTCTCATCTTTTATCTCTTTCTGTGCATGTGTGGCATGGCAAAAAAAAAAAAAAAGGTAATACATAAAATTTTAATTTAATCCTTTTTCATGACCTTTCTCATCCTTGGTATCAAAATCAGGACACAGTCTGATAATTATCTTCTTGTTATCTGTGATTTCTTTGATTCCTCTGATCTGATCATCTGTATTACCATGACTTTGGGTAAAATAATGTGTCTAAACTATTAGGCATGCTCGTTTGCTGGGAGGGTCCTCTAGGAAATTTTTCTAAAATGAATAATGAGTAAAGGAATAGTGTGCTGTTGGTCAGGAAGAAATTTCATGACACGTATTTACTTATAAAAGTTTGGATCCAGGGGTGCCTGGGTGGCTCAGTCGGTTAAGTGTCCAACTTCGACTCGGGTCATGGTCTCACGGTTCGTGGGTTCGAGCCCCTCCCTGGGCTCTGTGCTGACAGCTCAGAGCCTGGAGCTGCTTCAGATTCTGTGTCTCCCTCTCTCTCTGCCCCTCCCCTGCTCACACTGTCTCTCTCTCTCTCTCAGAAATAAATAAAACAAAAAAAAATTTTTAAAGTTTGGATCTGGTTGTGTGGTTCATTTCAAGTTCACCTGTGGTGGCCCTTCTGAAATAGAGAAATTCTGTCCACAGTATTTATGATTCTGGTGGGAAATGCTAGGCTTCCGGGTGGTCAGGTCACGGGTGTAGGAGGCCGTTGGGTCCAGTCCCCCCGCCTTGAGTGGACCTCAGGCATCTCAGGCCAGCTGCCCTTCCCAGGCCCTTCCAGCCCTCCCAAGCACAGTCAGGTCTGGTCTTCTAGAACATTCACTGAGCACCTGTGGGTCCACAGCCGTGGGCGTGGAGCTAATCCCCGTGTCCACTTCACAGAAGAGGAAGGTCCAGCTTAGGAGGAGAGACGCTGCTGGAAGCATCCGGGGCAGGGGTGCTGCCGACTGCTGAGGGCTGACGTGAGACTTGCCCTGTGTTTGGTGGTCACGGGCCTGCGGTCCGACGCTGGGTGAGGGACTGGGTGGTCAGAGGCAACCGTGATGGACCAGTCTGCGTGGCAGGTGTGGGAGGGGGCGTCCTCTGGAGAGCTGGGGGAGGGAGGGGGCGCCGGGAGCTCTGTCCCACTCCTGGGTGCAGGCTCTCTCCCAGCACGGCCACAGCCTTTCCCAGAGCGTTAATCTGACAACCGCCTCACGAGCAGCTTGAGTGTCTCCCTGGTCAGGGTGACAGTTTTCCACGTCCAGGATTAAAATCTACTAACCCAGTTGACACTTCGGGCGTCTGCTCACGTGCTGCCGGGGGACCAAGCCACTCGAGTGTCTCTCCGGCCCCGGATGAGCTGGCCTGGCCCCAGCAGGGGACACAGCAGCTTCTCTGACTCACCGAGCGTCTGTGCCAGGCCCACGCGTGGCAGGAGGACCGCAGGGCACAGCGTGTGGAGACCCGGGAAGAGCGAGCCTGAGGCGGCCCGTGTCCTCTCACCGCTGGCTGGCGGGGCAGACACTTGCACGGGGGTCAGAGCTTCTCCCGTTCTGGGGGCGCCTGACCCGGGCTCCGGATTCACTAATTGTGTGACCTCAGTGTCCGAGTCACGTGCTGGTCGAGGGCCCTGACACCACGCACGCGCCTACGGATGTCGCGTCAGGGCACCAGGACACACGCCCTTGAGAACGTTGCTGACCGTCGACCCGTTAGACTCGTCCCAGCACAGACGCCAGAGGCTGCGTGGATCTCGGCCTGAATGTTCCCCGTGACCACCAGGCCCCGGCGTCCTCCTCCGGAAGATGCTTCTAGCAGACGGGACATGCTGTGTGCTGACCTGTGCACACGGCAGACGCCCACGCCACTGCCCTCCGGAGCGGCTGCCTCGTCTGTCAGCGACGAAGAACTCAACCTGGACTGTGGGGAAGTCCAGAGAGTTCTGAAGGTCCGGCCACGGTCCGGCCATGTCCGGCGAGGGACTGTTCAGTCATCCCCCGCCTGATCCTATCACTGCAGGGCCCGGGGGGGCCAGCACTTCCAGAAGAGTCTATAAATAGACTACATTTCAGGGCATCCCATGAGGAGCTCGGTCTATAAAGACCCCGATAATTGTGTTTGTTTCCTGCTTTTATTGCGAGCCATGCTTTGGATGATTAGTGTGTTTTTCGGGCTAATGGCAACAGTATGTTGAATGAAAATGCCATTCCTGGATAAAATGATCAATCTCCTTGACTTTGCCAGTAAACACATCCCATCGGGGGGTGGCTAATATGCTTTTATGACCTCCCTGTCAGAGAGGGTACCATCAGCATGCTTGATAAACTATTCTTTGGGGGCTTCCTTTTAATTTTATTTTTTATGCAATCATGGGAGCCCATAACCCATAAATTTGGCCTGATGCTTTCTCACTATTAACTAATCCTGAAGAAGCCCTCTGGGGTCCGCCAGGCGCAAGCCCTTCAAAGACCCTGCGTGGGATATGGGAAATGATGTTCGCCCTGGGACTGAGGGTTAAAGACGGGGCTGCTGCTGTGGTCTTTGCCATCGGAGCTGTAACTGGACTAAATGCCATGTAGTCAAGACGCTGGACGCTGCAGGATTTGCAGATGGGACTGCCTGTTTGTCTTTAATAAATTCATTGACTCACAGAAGAGGAATTAGGTTGTTTGAGAAAAGGATGTGGAAGTGGCTCCAGACGGCTGATGTGCAGTTTCTCATTAGGTCCGTGCAGGCTCCGAAGTGCTCAAATCCAAATGAAGCTCCAGAGTCTTTTTGGAAAACACGGGAACAGCTGTGCAACGAGAAGGGGAATTTAAATGTGTCCCCAACCAGAGGCATTGAGGGGCGCCGCTCCAGCCCACTGAGGACCCGGCCCTGCAGGAGAGGCTGTCTGCTTCGCTCCGGAAGTCGGGCCGGGCCAGGCCGTTCCTGGTGTAAGGCCGGCACTGCTTGGCCACCCAAACCCCCTCGCAGGAGCTGTTTCTGACACTGTCTTCAGCCACCGAGGACACTTACTGACAAATGATGATTTTCAAACTAAGACTCAAATTTAAGGGATGTCTGAAGCTGACCGTGGGTGTAGCTCCTCTTCTAAATTCCATACTTATCCACTCGGAGAAGCTGGGAGATGAAGGACAGAGTCGATGGCACCTTGGGCCCCTTGTTCTACTGTAATTATCGCTAATCTTGATCTTCAATAGTTTTCTGCTGCTGTCACTCATTCCCTGGGATCCAGCCCAAATCTGCAGCACAACACTAAAACCTTTTGTCATAAAATCAGTAAAAGTCAGATATCAGTATACAAGGAGCTCTCAATTCTGAAGTGTTTTGTTCTATTTACTTGTGTGTGTTGTCTGGGGGTTGGGCGGGAGGTAATGGCTGGTACCAGCTTGAGCACCTAATTCCAACACTCAGACTTCTTATTAGAGTGGCTTTTGTGAATTCAGCAAATACTTACAGAGCAGCTCTCAAACGGAGACTTCGTTCTCACGCTCAGAACAGTGGGCAACAGGGAAGGGGTCTCGTTCCTCGTGTGGCTGACCCTCCAGTTAGAAGGCGCAGGCCACATGCTCCAAGTCTGTCCTCTGGAGCAAAGCCAAGCCGGAGGACGGGGTGCTGGGCCCGGGGGACCTGGTGCAGTGTGGTGGCCTTTGCACAAAGGCCTAGAGGGATGGACGTGAAGACCACTGCAGGTCACATACACGGGCAGCCATGCGCTCTACACGTGAACGCCATGCTCAGCACCTGCGCTAGCCACACCTCCAATCCACTAAGAGAGGTTGGTGTCGTTTCCTGGCGGGAAATGTAAAGTCCAAAGAGTGGGTGCTGCTTCGGGAGAAATGAAGGTCATGTGACATCATACACAGGGGTTGGGATTTAAGTTCGAGAGTGCACGACTCAAACCCTGTCACGTGGCCCAGGGCCCTTCACTCTCTCCCAAAGGTCCTGCCCTGACGACAGACGTGGGGCGGCTGGAAGAGTGTGTTGTCCAGACAAATGTGGAGGAATCTTCCATGTTTTCAGTCAGATGAGGCGGGCGGGGCGGAGATCTCCATACATGGGAATGCCTCTCATCTGTGTCGTGCCCACCCTCGTACGGCCATAGAGACTCCACGGGGGCTCAACGGCCTCACCGAATCCAAGGGCATCTGCCAACTTCCCTACTTTAAAATTCCCTGACGGTTTCCCTGAACGTTTCTCATTTCTAACAAACCTGCTTAATCTTAGGCTGCAAGCAACCCAGAGCGTAACTAAAAATGCTCGCTACCCATGCCCGCGACAGGCTGTCATGTGATTTCTCAGGGTGTCAGGTGAACCTCGAGTCTGTCTGAAACAGCAACCCCTGGATGCCACCCTGGCACGGTGGCCCAACAAGGGGGCCCTTCCTGTCCGTCCTCGTCTGGGGCGCCCTCAACCTGGGTGAGTTTGGGTGTCCGGTTTCTAGGCTGCCAGAGAGTCCTTCGCTGCGAAGCATCTGCCTGGGACGGTGGTGAGTGCAGAACGAGAGAACATCCCCTGTGAGCTTAGGGCAAGCAGAGCGTGATGGTTTACGACACCCCATTCAGCGCTGGTGTTCGGAAGCCCGGGGACTACTTGGAGATGGAAGGGTCTGCTTGGGGAGAAGAGGCTTGGGTGGCCCTTCTCACACGAGCACTGAGAAGTCCCGGCGGATCCGGTCCCCCTCCCCGCTACGGCTGCCGAGAAGCTTTTGCTTTTATAGTGAAAACCCTTTAACTCGAGCGTATTTTTCTGTTCTTCCGCCTCCTGTGGCTTCCTCTTACTGTTGTATCCTCAATCACCCGTCTCTCTTTTACCCTCTAGTCCTGAGTCAGCCGTTCCATCTTTTTGGAATGATATGGTGTGTAAACAAACCAGCAAAACCACACAAATGTATAAAATCACATGTGAACCTACTGGTACAGAGCACCCTGAATGTTCAGAAGGATGGACTTACCATTTTGGGACCACAGGCAGGGAATTCATCTAACGCAGGTTTGTACAGCTATTTCTAACAACCGTTAACTCTCAATCGTTTTTCAATTATATGAAAAGAAATGAATTAGGAATTTCAATGTCTCTCAATGACCATGTGATACTGAATATGTCTTTTTTCCAATGTCCATTATGTGGAACGTATTTTCCGGATAGTGATCACCCAGATACCGTTTCAGTCTGGGCAAGAACTGCCGACAAACCTTTCTGCAGAAATGGGGTGTTCTAGATCTGCGCGGTCAGGTGTGCTGGCACCAGCCACTCGTGGCCACTGAGCACCCGACATGGGCCAGTGAGACCGAGAAACCGAATTTCAAGTTCTGTTGTTTAACGTCGGCCAAAGTCGAGTCGCGCACACGGCTAACAGCTACTGCTTCCGAGCCCGCCTCAAGTGTGACGCATAAGCTGCCACCCAGAAGCCTAAAGTTCCGCCGCACGCGCACTTCTGGCAGTTTATACTGTGAGAATGAGAAGTCCTTCGTGAGGAGGCATTTGTACTTGGCCAAGTACATGGAAAGCCACAAAATTTGGCCATGTTGCAGGAAATGGGGAATCTGTCGAGCTCACGGCAAGGCCAGGACTGGGTTTTACCACGTATCCTTGAAAACTCAGGAGAGTCTCATCTCAAGGGAGGAGGTGACTGTCATGGCCTTGGTAGGAGGGGGACACAGAGACAGAGGTCACGGGCAGAGCAAATGGAGAGGCGCAGTGCCAGCAAGCGCTGACTGCTGGCGAGCACTGAAAGCCCGAGTCTTGTGGTGAAAGGCAAATCTGTTGGCCACGTTCACATTACATTTCAGCTGGAGGCTTTTCAGAAAAGCAACAGCAGCAGTGCGCATACAGCATCTGGAGAAAGAGGGAAGCACGGGGATCCGCACTAGCGTGAACAGCCTGGCCGCGGACTCTGAGCACTCGGGGGGTCTGGAAGCACCCGCGCTCTCCAGGGAGCCCTGGGGCGGGCCTGAGTGTCCCCACTGTGGCAGGTGCAGGCTGTGTGATGGGTGCCCTGGGCGCCTGCCCCGAGCCAGCCTCCAGGTGCACTGCAGGGAGCACGGTGCCCGCAGGCGACCGGGAGCCCCACCCTCCCTTACCCCTGCCCGGCTTTCTGGCTGCGGTCGGGAAAACTCGGGTCACAACAGTAAGGACATCCTTCCAAGGTCACCAAGTACCTGAGACATGGGTGAATACCGGCCCTGCATGCGGGAGACAGCTTTCCAGTTCCGACGTGACCTAAGCCCAGGGTTTCCACAGGGGAAGGCGGGCTGGACCCCCGTGCCACTCACCCCTGCAGCCAGAGTCCCCGGGGGCCCGAGGAAGAAGTGACCCGAGACCCCAAAATACCTTATCCCTACCCTGGAGGAATCAGGGAGAGGCCGGGTACGAACCGCAGAAACGGTGCTGCTCTCACGGCGCTTTCGTGAGCAGCGTTCCCCCTCGCGGGGGTCAGGAAGGCCTCCGTGATGTCGCACCGCGTCTCCCCCTCATCGCCGCCTGCCGCTGTCGACACTGAGCATACAGCCTGTGCCTTCCTCCGCCCTTCCACGCCCACGCCTGCTCCCATGTCTGCGGGTAGAGGGTCTGGGCCAGCCTCACGGGCGGGAAAGCCCAGATCAAGCCCCGGCCAGGCGTCCCCGCTGGGTGGACCCTCTCTGCACCCACCCTTCCCTGCCTGAGGGTTTTCCTTGTGCCACGAGTGGCCGTCGACTGAGAAGCGAGGGCGGGCGGTGCTCAGACACCCGTGGTGTGGAGCTGAGGCGCGTGTATCCCACACCAGAGCCCCGCTTCCCCGGAAGGGCTGACGCCAGCGCGCCCTGGGCCACCAGGCCTGCGCCCTCGTTGGCCGACCTGCTTCCTGTCTCACTCCCCTCACCCCAAACAAACCTCCTCTACCCCATCCTCCGACGCAGCTGCTCCGATCTCAGGAAGACCAAGGCGGCCCGCCAGGTTCCTCGGCCGCTGGAGCGACTAACTGCTGGTTCGACAGAACAAGGTCTCCTCGGGGCCTCTCCTCTCTGTGCGGGGCCCCGGCTCGCACACCAGCCAGCTCGTCACTCCGGCACACGTCCTGACGCCTGGGCCTCACCCCGAGCCTCTGCCTGTTTACCTGGGTCACTGTTCTACGCCTTGGAAAATGAAGGTTGGGGTCCCTTCCTGGGATAACGTCATCCTGCTTCTCACAGACGAGAAAAGAAACACGTAGAGGGGCTGCTAGCGCATCGTCGGAAGCACACGGGCTCGCTGGCGCCCTCGGCGCGCACCCCCCTGGGATGTGGGGGAAACGAGGGCAGGGGAGTTCACGCGCAAGAACATACAGGTCGGGGACAGAAGGGTCGCAAACGGCCGCACCTGAGGCGTCTGCCTTTCAAAGGTCTTGGCGACGAGAGCGATTGGGAGCTGGGCCGGGAGGTTTGCTGTCAACCCACTTGTCTGGGGTTCCGCTCCCTCGTGCTCAGCTGGGGAGCGACAGCTCCGCCTCAGGAGCAGAGAGGAGGAGGCTGTCCCCCCACGCTGGCCGGGTCGGGGCTCGGCTGCGGTCAGCATGTCCTGCCCATGGGCTTCCCACCCGCTGGAGGGAGGGTTTCCGCGAGGGCCTCTCACACTCATGTTCGCGGCAGCCGTGCCCAGTGAGGGGCAGACAGCTTCACTCAGACGCTGTCCTGGGAGCCACTCTTGCTTCCTGACGTCCTTCCCTGGAAAATGGCAGTGTTTTCTTAAATGGTGAATCAGACAGAAAATGGTGCTAATTCATTTTTCTCCTTCAGATCAGTTAAGCAAATGAATACCAAAGAGCCAATTTTCTTGTCTGGCTTGTATTCTCACTAGAAGCAAAGCGAGGTAGGGACATCTTGGGATGCCGTAATTGTCCGGGGAGAAGCAATTACGGAGGCTGGTATTATCAGGGAAGTCTGCCGAGTGGGAAGTGTGTGGTCTGGCTGGCGGTCTGGTAAATCGACTCTCAACACGAGGCGTCCATGCTTTTTTCATGTACTGGAAGTTAAGTTTCCATACTGCTTATTTCCTTCCCTGATTTTCCTACTCTGTTTGCCTCCTGGATCTGCTAACACCATTTGCCACCGGGGTTTCTCGCGAGCGGGTTTGTCAGGGTGCCCGCGTGCCACCTCTCCGAGGACAGTGTGGACCCCGGAGCCTGGCCCGGCTAGCAAGCAGCAGTGACACGTCGCTGTCCGAGAACCAGTCCCTGCTCTGTCACCACCAAACAGGGTTCCGTCAGGTCTCTGCTTCCCCGTCTGAGCCGCCAGCAGGCAGCTCCAAGGCACAGGGTCTCCCTACAGCCGTGGCCCCAGCGTGGGGGATGGAGCCTGCTGCTGGGCAGGAGCCCACTCGGTCTTTCTCAAGCAAGTTGATGGATGGCATCATTCACATCCCTTCCGTTCCAACCAACTTCTGGACAGGGCAGAAGGTGATACTCAGTGTGCGTAACGGGCCCTGTTAGGCAGGGGCTTCCTGGCAGTGAAATTACGGACACAGGATTCTTCCAGTCAGATCAGAAACTACCACGCTGACGGCCTTTGGAGACTCAGGCCCTCGTAACTAGAAACAATGGTTCAGAAAGATGAACTCACACAGCTGGTCATTTATCTACTACTTAGTTTTATCCCAGTTCTTACTCCAAGAAAAGAAATGAAACCCGAGATGCTTTGTTCAATTCCAACACAAGCGATGACTTCTGAAGTTACTCAATGGTTGCCATAAACTGTATTTTAAAATCTGTGCCCAGTGGTCTGTCCTGTGCCGCGGAGCCTGGGCAGCAGCCTTGAAAACCCACATTTCTTTCACGTTTCAGCATCTGTCCCATTAAAAATGTTGTACACAAATCTTCTAGGGAGAAATACACATTCCCAAGTTTCCCGTAAGATGCATCGAAGAGAATCTTCAAGTCAGGGCGTGCGTGCACACCTGTGTGTCTGAAAATCCCCACGGAGAAGCCATCTGCCGCTGAGCCCGGAGAGAAAGGCTGTTTGTCTGGCGCCCTGCTCTGACCCACGACGACGTCCAAGGGCAGAGCGGACCGTCCCTCCTGCCCACGTCTCTTCCTCCTGTCTCACTGACTTCTCTGCCACTCGGGTGTGTTTGGTATGTTATTGGCCTGCGACGGAGCATGCCAGTCCGGGGTTGGGACTTCCTTAGCGTGTTTCCTCCAAAACTGTAGACGCACCTATGTTTCTGTCCCCTGTACATTTGTAACTCTTTTCCTCCTCTATTCTCCTGAAATAGAGATTGTAGGATATTAAAATAATTGCCATTCTGGCTCCATTCTAGAGCTGGAAATGTCTTTGCTGAGGCCTAAATGTTATTTAGCATCAGTGCCCATGCTACCTCTGACCCTGGAATTTCACTTTGGAATTTATCCTTAGAAAGTAATTGGATAAGTTCATGCTGGCAAAAGTCCGAGAGCGTTCATGCCAGGATTTCTCATAATATCAAGAAGTATAAGCAGTATAAATATCCAGCTGAGACCAAATTAGGTTGTGTCCTCATAAAGGAGTATATGCAACCTTTCCCCTTGATACTATATTTACTGAAGAATTTTTATATACCATGCTGTTGGGTTGAAAATTCAATTACTGGGGCTCCTGGGTGGCTCAGTCAGTTAAGCATCTGCTCTGTTCTTGATTTTGGCTCAGGTCATGACCCCAGGGTTGTGGGACAGAGCTCTGTGTCAGACTCCGTGCTTAGCATGAAGCTTGCCTGAGGTTCTCTCTCTCCCTCCCTCTCGCTCCCTTCCCCTGCTCACCCTCCTCCTAAAATTAAAAAAACAATTCAATTACCAAATGGCATGTACCGCATGTTTTCTTTTTGGCAATAACTCTGTATATATGTGTATGCATAAAAAATACAACCAGAGGGTTATATTTACCAAAATGATAAAAACACTTCTATCTGGGCGACGGGATTGTGAGTGATTTTTCACTTAGATTTTAGTATCTGTATGAATTGTCTGTCGCAGGCATAGGCTATATTTTTAAAAGCAAACAAGTAAAAAGCTACACTTAGAGAAGAACGAACATGGGTCTCCCTTTCATTTTTGGCGCACAGCACAAGCTGACAGACGGGTGTAGAGAGCTGGCCGCCGCGCCTGCGTCTGCTTCCTTACGTTTCCAGGTAGAGTGGTAAGAACCACCCTGCTCGGTGCCCCTGATGCGTGGTCAAGTGGCCACGCTGAAAACCGAGGGTGTGTTAGCTCCGTACTTGCTTGACTCATAGTTTGCTTCCTCAGGAAGAACATTAAGGGACAATCTCTCGGTGCATTTGCTGGATGACAGACGTTCAGGACTGCTCAGACCCAGGCACCATTTTCTGCATGATGACGGTATCAAACAATATTTATGTATTTATTACACATAAAACGCTAAGATGCAAACTATTCAGATGGTTCTTTGACCTTTTCTGTGCCTGAGAATGTAGCAAGACCGTGATCTAAACTGAAAGTTGAACCTGGTGGAACACGCTTCAGAAATGTTGGACCATCTGGGCCCAGCCCCACCCTTCTCCCAGTGTTGACACTGAGTCACAGGAGGCGCTGGGACTCGCCCCGGGGTGTCACTATAAACCGTGAGAAACGTGGACAGGGGCCCTGCGGCGTGGGCCGGGGCGGCTGTATCGCCTGCACAGGAGCCGCCTGCGCTGGGCCTGCCGTGGGCGCTGGCCCCGGAGATGTCCAGGGCTCCCGCGGGTTTTCTGTGTCACGTGCACAGGAGCATCCCCGCCGAACGTGACCGGGTTCGCTTATCCCCGGTCGCAGCAGGACGCGGTGGTTAAGGACACGCTCGAAATCCAACAGGCCCGGGGATGGACCTTGACTTAGCCACCACCAACCTGCAGGATCTTGGAGATCTTTTCTAATCTCTGTAATGGTTGTTTTATTTCTACACGTAATTCTTAGTTAAAAATGTCTACCCCATATGATCGTGGGGAAAAATCAAAGGAATTCTCCATGAGCGCACAGTTGCCTGGAGTAATTACAAATGGTAATTATCTCATCGTTGCTGGTGGTGAGACGGGGTTTATTGTGCCTTGGTTGGAAGCTGAATCAGGCGCACGTTTGAAACAGCCGATACCAACAGAGTTCAACTTAGTTGGCAGCTGACCTGTGTCCTCACAAATGGCTGGAATCCAAGGGACAAGGTCACGGCGGGAGAGCCTGAGCTGGGCAGGGAGGTTGGGTAGGGCGTCTGAGCCCAGGGAACGTGCTGGGGCCGGAAGCGGGGCTGTGCTGGTGTGATGGCCTCGGTGTAAACCAGCGTCCCCAACACAGTGCTGGAGGTCAGGACACTCGGCTCCCGCAAAGTCTCCAGCTCGGAGCCCCTTCTGTGTGACCGGCGTGACCTTCCCACTTTCGGGTTTGCATCTGCTCCTTTCTTCCTGTCGTTCAGTGCGTTCTTTCCTTGTACACGCGAGCAAAGGCCTCGCCATGCCCCCGCGTTCTGCAGCAGTTACATAGTTCTTCTTCCTTCAGGAGGGGGTCTCTTAGTTACTAAACTAGTGTACTTGAAGCCTGGTTTTCTGGAGCCCCTGTGGGGGCATCTCTGGTCTCCTTCTCAGAACATTTCCACACTGCATCTGGTGGACAGGCCACGTGCACAGTGAGGCTCCTTCCGACAGCTCCCGCCTCCTCACCGGCCCTTAATGGACGCCTCGTTTGTGCTGTGGGTCCCGCGGTGTTAAGGACGCCTAACACTTACTAGAGTGAGGATTACAGTGTTATTGCTTATAAAGCCGTTAAGCTCTCTTTTCAGGTTTGTTTCAAATCCTGATCTCCCAGCACTAACCGGGCACCAGGCCCGCTGGACAAAGGCGGGGAGGGGACCAGCCACAGCTTTGCGGTCTCTCCGCCTGCATTCAGCCCCTTTCATTAATAAGAGCCCGATTGACATTCCATTAGCAGATCAATAAGGGGCCAAATCTACAGTCAGCCACTTGGCTGTTACTGACAGTGTAGATGCATGTTTTCTTCGCAGGGGAGACACATGCAGTTCTACGTGAACCTCTGTTTAATCAGACGACAGACTAGTTAACAACAATGACTGTCCCTTTAGTTACCTGATTTAGAGCTTGAAAATAGTATTTTATAAAAAATTTTTTTAAGTTTATTTCTAGAAAGAGAGAGAAAGATCAGGGTAGGGGCAGAGAGAGGGGGAGAGAAAGAACCCCAAGCAGGCTCCATGCTCAGCGCACAGCCTGACCCCGGGCTCAATCTCACGGCCCTGGGATCTTGACCTGAGTTGAAATCAAGAGTTGAGCGCTTAGCTGACTGAGCTGCCCCGTGGCCCCTATCATAAAAATTTTTAGTTAGAGTGGTAATTTTCAAGTGTGTAAGCAGAAAGATGACGCCATCTGGACATCCTGTGTTACAGATCTGAAAGTTAATGCCACATGCTTTGGTGACTTCAGAAGGTCACACGACTTTGTGGGGGTAAAAGAAAGGAAGGGTCCTCGACTTCCAGACTGCTCCCTCATCACGTTAGGCTGGTCTCAGGGACCTGCCTTGGTCTGTCTGCACTCAAACCTGACAGTTTCTGTTGTTACCAGGGCCCACATTTGGACCGTTATCTGGTTCCAGCATGCCAGACATGGTTTAGGGGGTCTAGTCTTCTTTAGCACAGGAATAGGATTCCAGCCTTGTATTTCCCAGATTACTAGTGGCTCTTTCCTCCTCAAGAACAATGGAGGACAGCAGTGATGAGGAACACCTCAGGGCTGCACCCTCTCAAGCCTGGCTGGGCCCTCCACGCCCTCACCCGCCACCTTGTCAGCTTAACCCCTGTGCACAGCCACTTTTGTGGTCCTTCTATAAACCTGTCCTGTGGGTTATAAGCATTTACTGCTTAGCTTCTGTGTTGTTCCAATCAGTGTAGCTCATTTGCTCACCTGCCATCCATCCATCCACCCACCCACCCATCCATTCATCCGTCCGTCCGTCCATCCACTCATCCACCTATCCATCCACCCACCTACCCATCCATCCATCCGTCCGTCCGTCCATCCAGCTTATTAAGGTTTTCTTTCATCTATTCTACACTTGCTATGTCTCAGACAATGTCTGCGGAACACAGAACTCTGAGATGGGTAAGTGGATGGACAGATGGAAGAGGTGGGAGACAGACGAATGACTGATGGCAGATGCCCCATGGTCACTACCTCTGGGGATGCACAATTCTGGAGGAGAGGCTAAGGTGTAGCATACTGTCAAGTGCAGTGGATGGAACAAGTTCTGGGCTCCATTCTGACACTGCACCCAAGTCTGGCAGATGTTTTTATGCTCGAGGAAACACCAGATACAAGTTCAGCTAAAGTGACAGCCACTCATTCCTAAAATTCAGTACAAATACATAGACTAAGATCCAAATTACGAGGGTTTCTTGATCATCTCTTTTCCCCCCACAAACATACATCCATTTTCTTGGTCTTTCGGGCAATTTTGCAGACCTGTTGGTGTCACAATTTTGAATTTTCGCCAACCGCCTCCAACTAAGCTGGATTATGGGTCAGCAAGAAATCAGCACAGTTGAGCCCAGAGCCTAAAAGCTTTGGAGCAATGGATCTAATGAAAAATTTAATATCTCGCACTTCCTCTGTCTATTGCCTTTTTGTTTGGTTTCCACGGGAATTTATTTCTGTGAGTGTTTGCTGTAGGCAGATGCTTTTTCGTTCTCTTAGCCTTTGATTAAGAGGACAGCACAGCCAGGTGGCTGCCTAGAGGGAGGTGGAGGGAAGGGGTGGTATCGTGTATGTGTGGGCGTGCAGGCATGTGTGCAAGGGCATGCACACGCATACATATATGCAGGTGTGTGCATGTATGCACGAGTGCAGGTGTGTGCAAGAGTGTGCATGTGTGTACGTGCACGTATGTGCCCGTCGCGATGTGCGTGTGTGCTGTAGGGCCCTGGGAACCACTGGCTGTTAATGTGACAAGCAATGTGGAGGTCTATAATTGTATGCTTAAAATAGTATTTCCAGCCTCAGAGTGTGCAATCTAGCTGAAATGAAACACAAAAAAATAGAACAGGCAAATCTTGAGCCTCAAGATTTAGAGGTAACTTATGTCCAGAAGCAAGCAATGCTGTCTCTTTTTACGCCTCCATTTCCCCGGGAACTGCGTACTGTGTAAGCGTCCCCCCCCCCCCCCCCCCCCCCCCCATAGCAACGGGCTTTGGGCCTTAGTAACAGGTAGTAAGAACTTCCAGGTGCGAGATGTTAGGTAGGACCCGAGGTGACTCTGGGGCAGTGGGTGTGAAGGGGAGCCCAGGCCTGTGGGCTGGAGCCAGCTGCCTGGGCGGGTGCGAGGGAGCACAGGATTGCACCGGCGGGGGAGGGGTGTGTGTGTCTGTGCCGGGAAGGACACGGACAAGCTCCACATCAGCCCACGTGAGTACAGCTGGACTCACGGAGCCCCATGTACTGGCGGTGGGTGGGCCGTCACAGGCGCCCGGTTAGCACATGGCCAGGGGCAGCAGGTGTCTCGGGGCTTCCTGGTTCCCCATATCACTCCACAAACAAGCTGTCTGCTGCTTGCCTTGCCCTAAACAGCACGCGTCCTGGGTTAGAAGCTTCTGGAGCTTGCTAACCTGCCTTTGTTGGAGAAACTGGCTCCTTATCATTGCAAAGCAAACCCTCCTCAAATGTTTGGGACCTTCAGCATTTGGGGGTAAGATCAACACAGTGACCACAGAAAGATGCAAACACCGTCCAACTATTTAATCGCCCAAACTATTTAATCCCCTAAATTTCTACAAGCAAGGCCCATAAAATCGTCAAGATGCAACGTCAGGCATCACCCTGCTACATCACTGAACGGAAGATGCCTCCAAACCCTGGTCTATTTGCAGGGACAGTGGTGACTTTCCAAGAAGCAGGGGACATGCTAAGAGGCTCACCTCGGAAGTAAGGGTGCTGGGGGTACAGGAAGTGGCGACTCACTTAAGCATCTGGGATGTTGGAGAACTTCATCACTGATTCTCAGTTGAAATCATTCACACAAACAGACCCTCCCCCAAATGAAACCCACAGCAATACCCACACGTGGCTGGCGGGAAGGTGGGAAGGTTTTGTTTCCACGTGAGCGGTGCTGGTGGCAAAGCCCATCGACACACATGCAGGTGGTTACAAAGTTCAAAACAGAATGTCCTGTGATGCTACTTGGTTTGGTAAAATGGGGATGAGATATTATGTTAGAGCAGATCTCCATCTGTTTGATCGCACATTGTATTAAAGGAGCAGGGAAGCCTCCCTGCTGGACACATTTAAGGTCGTACTGGTGAACACGTCAGCCGGAGGATGCCGTGGAGAGGGCCCTGCGGCGGCTGGGGCAGGTGTGGGTCAGCGAGGGCTCTTTGCACCAACACTCAAAGTCTATCATTCTGGATGCAGAAATTCAAATTATCCACTAAGCAAGAATGCCACTGAACGGAGCCTTCTAAAATTCCTAGGGGATGCAGGAAAGTGCCAGGCTGATATATCGGTGAGTGAGAGACGTATAGCCACGCCACCACCGGTGACAGAGCCCACGCTTTATGGACTCCACTCTTCTCACGCAGCCGTGAATAACCGAAATGCACACGCAGCCTCTCGTCAAACCCACGGCCATGGACTGTGTACTACACGCACCACCGTCTGAAGCAATTAGAGGATCCCACACAGACCCGGCTCTCGCTTTGCTAAAGCCATAGAAGGACACAGCAATGTCATGTCCCCAGAGGACTCAGATACTCCTTCCTTGAACCACTGGCCTGCCTAGATTTTTCAACTGATATCCAATAATGTACCTCCCCTTCTGCTTCCTTTCACAGCACGCTGGCACCTATTTTTATAATGCCCGGCCAAATTTCAGTCTTCTATATACATCGATTCAACCTATAACGTATGCAGATCTGTGAATAATTATTTACCGAGTCCTTCCTATAAGTCAAGCACTGAGTTAAGGCTTACAAGTGTGCTAAATCGTTTCATCAATCGCCGGCAATAATTCTACGAGGTGAGCAATTTTATCCCCATCATGTAGGTTAGTGAACTCTGCGGGGTTAGGATGGGGTCTGTGGCCTTCAGGAACGGTATGGAGCGGGGATCGGCGCCCACCGGCCTTTTCAAGGCTGGCTTTTCCCTTTAGGAATGCAAACGCCCTCCCCCCTCGGCATGGGCTGTGACCCTTTGTAGTTTGGCTGAGTGAAGTGTTTCCCTGGGCAGGTGAGTCTCTTTATAGTCACATAAGCAGGTGTTGCCCCTTTTGGCCAAGAGCAGAACAGACTGTGGGACAAGGAGAGACGGCCTAGGAGGGACACGGTTTTCCTTCCTGCCTGGGAAAGGGATGGAGTCAGGATTTTGAAACACAGTCATCCATGGTTGCTCTCTGCCTGGAATCCCCCACCTGAGCCCCCTCCAGCTGCAGAGAGTCTGGTCCTGCCCTGCGGCCTGCCTGTCTGCTCCGCTTCTGGAACATTCCACCCCAGACCCAGCTTCAGACTGGTGTCAGGTGTGCTTGAGGCTTTCAAGGTGGTGCTGTCCTGCCCTCTGTCCACCAAGCGAGCTGCCTCGGGGACGCCCTCGCTGCTCTCTGCACCTGCCTTCCCGGCACCTGGTCCCCCCACCCCTCAAGTCCCCCCTCCGGTGGGGTTCCAGGACCAACGGAGCCCGGGCTCTGGGCTTCCTGAGCCCCTAGTCACCGGCCCCTGCTGCCCGCCTGCCCACACCTGCCCCATGGCCGTGGACCTGCCTGGTCCGTCCCGAGCCCTCCTCCCTCCCACACGGAGCCTCTCTCTCCCCTCCTCCACACCCTCCCTGCAGACTGAACATTTTCAAGTCTCCTCCGTTGAAAACATGCACCACTTATTTGACGCCGCCCCAAATCAGCAGTTTCCGTGGGGGGTGGGTCCCCCCAGGGGTCACGTGACAGTGTCTGCAGATTGTGCTGGTCACACCTCGGGGTGTGTGCCCAGGACGCCCGACCATGGTGTCAGCAGCACCAGGGCTGAGGCGCGGCGCCCACGCCCGAGGGTCCGGAACCGCGGGCGCCCACCGTCCCCCACGTTCCCCTCTGGCCCCGTCGCCCACCAGGCGGCCCCTCTCCAGACAGCAACGGCCTCCCTGACGTCAGCGAGCGTGAACGTGGCTCAGACCCCACCTTGCTTGCGCTGTGCCCCCACGGCCTTTCCCCCTGAAACACGATCCCCTTGGTGTCCTCCATGGTGTGCCTGCAGCCACCCGCCTTGGCCACTTCCACACTGGCCTCCTCACGGGTCCCCTTCCTGAAGCGTCTGGGCCTGGTCTGTCCTCGCCGCCGGGGCCGCCGCACGGCCAGCAGCCGCCTCACTGCTCGGCCAACTCGGAGGGACCGCGACCTGCCCTTCACGGCGCCCAGACTGAAGGCTGATGTCCTTCTACTCGACATAGGCTAATCCCCCGACAGGGCCTGTGGGGTTTCTGAGCCTTCCCTTTTCCTTCCTCGCCCGCCCGGCCCCGGCCCTGCTCGCCGCCCCCCCCCCCGCCCCCCGGCTCTGCTCACCTGCCAGGCCCCGGCCCTGCTCACCGCCCCCACCCCGGCCCTGCTCGCCCGCCCCGCCCCGGCCCTGAGGCCCTGCACGGCGGCACGCGCCCCTCACCCCCCAGAGCCCTGCTCGTCCCCCGAGCCTCTGGCAGTTGTCAGTTCCTCAGAGAAGCCTGTGCCGAGCGCCCAGCCTGCCTACTGGGGCCGAACCCTGGAGCAGAGGCTCTCCCAGGGCTCATCACGTTGTAATGAAGACTGAACGCTGCCCCACCTGGGAGACACCAGGCGCCTGCCCACCGGGCTCCGGGCAGGCTCACCACACGTCTCAGGGCCGTGCCTGACGCGGGCGTGGCCTTCGTAACCACCACCGAATGAAGGAAAGCAGGACCAGGCCTTGTCTTCTTGAGAGAGCACGGACCGTGTGGCAGATGTGTCCTTACGGGGCAGGTGGACACGGAGAATGCCGTGTGTCACACACTCTTCTGGGGAGCGCTGGGTAACAGGACATTCCGGAAGACACCCAACTGCCCCATGGGTGTCTGCCCGCGTACAGCTCCCAGATTAAAAATCCCAGCCGAGCCCCAGAGGAACCACAGGTTCCACTCTTCCGAGCGGCGCGCAGCGCAATTACATACCTCGTTCTCCGGGGCCGATGTTGCCACCCTCGCGTAGTGCAGCCCCTTCGGTGGCAGAGTTCCTCCTCAGAGGACACAGGGCCCGCGGCCCAGTCCCCTGGCGGCACGTGGGACTCCGGTCGGCCCTCCCAGGCCCGGTGGAGCCGTTTCCATGCGCACCACGTGGTGTCTCAGGCTGCACACTTACATCAGGTACTTTTATGCCCGGATTTGATTTAGAGCAACACATCCTGGGCTCTGTCCCCGAAGGTTCATCACTAGTGCGGCCCCAGACAGGCCTGCAGGCGCCTCTCGCGCCAGGACGGGGCTTCCTGGGTGCGCCTGGACGCGGGTTTCCCCCGAGGCACGGCGTCCGTCCTAACGCCCTGCACCGCTTTTCTTCCTCTAAGAGGCCGACAAGACCGCTGTCGGGAGAGCGGCCTCCCAGTCGCCCTGCAGCCCAAGGGCCGCCCCACACTCCTTCCCGGCTCGTCTGGGATGGTGGGTGCTCCCTGTGTCCCTCTGGGGTCTCCTCCCGGTGAAGCCTCAACAGCGTCACCGTGATGGTCGTACGAACAGAGGAAACTCCCCTCACGGCTGTTCCGGTCGCCGCCGAAGTGTGTTAGCCCGGCTCCTCCCGAGGGACAGCAGCGTGGGCGACCTGGGGCGGCGTCCCCAGAGCGGCCTCCGGGCACGACCTCGGGTGGGAGGGTGCCCTGGGGGAAGGGCACCCTCGCTCGGCCCGTCCACACCCACCGCCCCTTTCCTTCCCCGCCTTTTGTCTTCTCTGTGGGCGACTCGGTGCGTTCACACCCGAAGGACACGGAGGGTGTCTGCAGGGTGGGCTGGTTGCTGGGGGGCAGGACCTGCGTCCCCGACCCGCGCAGCTCCTGCTCGGCCGCTGGCGGACCCGCGCCGTCTCTGCCTCCTGGGCACCTTCCCACAGGTGCGCGCCATCCGGCAGGTGCGGCGGCAGGTGCGGCGGCCACGCCCCCGCAGAGCCCGCAGGCCGCCCCGCCCCATCTTCCCCCTGGGGGGTTGGGGGGTCTCCCTTCACTGTCCGGGCCGCGGGCGGACAGCGCAGCAGCGGCCGCTCAGGACGCACCTGGCCCCGACGGCGCGGCCTTGGCCTTGGCGCGGGCGGCTGTGTTTGTGGTTCCGGGGTCCCGCCTCGGCTCCCCGCAAGCCCTGCGGGCGGGGCCTCGCCCTGGCTGACCCGCCAGGAGCTCAGACGCAGCGAGGCCGTGGCGTCTGGGGCTGGGCTTGTTTGCCCCGGAGTTTGGGTGCTGAGGCCGGGTCACGGGAGGGGACCTGCCGTCTGAGTGTCCGAGCGGGGGCTGGAGGGCGGCCCGGCCGGGGACAGGCGCCCGGGCACCGCGCGCCCAGAGAAGCGCTACCTGCCTGGACGCTGACTGCGTCCTCGTGTGGGGGGGGTGTGGGACGCGATCTGCCTGACCTGCGCAGGCGCCGCCCCGCCTGCCCCCGGCCCTGGCCCCCGCCCTGCCCTGCCTGCCCTCCGCCCTGCTTGCCCCACCTGGGCCTGCTTCCACCAGGAGCACTGCCCAGGGCCCCCCAGGGGACGCTGCTGCGCCCGCCCCCAGACGCATGGCCCTGCCGCCCCCCGGAGAGCCGTCGTCGTCCAGCCTCACCTGTGGCCCCTTAGGAGCGGCCCCTGAGAGACGACGGGCTGGTTTATCCCGGCAGAAGGCACGGGCAGAGGAGGGGCCCCAGGTGGGGAGCTGCCCCAGGTGGGAAGCTGGGGGGGGGGCGGCAGGGCAGCGTGGCCCCCAGAAAACACCGCAGACTTTCAGCTGTGAGGAGTGAAACCACGGCGTCTCAGTAGAAGAAATGGCTGCTGGCCCATGGCCTGAGCACACTCGCCAGTCACAGGGCCTCTGTCTAGTGGGTGTTTGGGAGGGCATCGGGCAGCCCCCCACCCCACCCCCACCCCCACGCCAGGCGACCGCGCGGTGGCTGTCTCGAGCCAGGGCCTAAATGAGAGCAGACCCGGCACCCATCTTGTTACCCTGGGCTGTGGGGCTGGGGGCCCACACTCACGTCCCCTGGAGCACGCTTCCCTGCTCTGCCCTGGACTCTCATCACCTGTGCAAACGTCACCTTCGATCCCCAAGAGCGGCTGTGACCCGGGTGTCACCCTGCGCGCCGAGCTGCCTCTCGGAAACCCACGGGACTGGAGAGCAGTCCTGACGCTGGGCGGCGGGGACCGTTAGGCCCCAAGGCCACTTCACTCCTGCTCTGAAACGCCTTCCCCTAAGTGGGCAGCGGGGTGTTTTCCCGGCCTGGGTGAGCGCTGCGATTAGGTCATGGGGTCTGGGTGCAGTACCCCCAAGCCCCTGGTTCCAGAGACACGGCGACAGTGAGGGGCTTCGGAAGGAACGGGTGGGGTTCCGCGCCCCTTGCGCGAGCGGTCGGCTCGTTCGGGCCGCTCCTCCCGCCTCCCGAGGGTAGCTGCCTCGCGCCCTTCTCCACGTGAGGCTGGCACCATCCTCCGCACACGCGCTTGAGAACTAGCCTCTTAGTCCATTCGCTTGTGAGTGATTTTTTATGTCTATATCTTTCTGATTATTAAACCCGCAAAAATAGATTCTAAGTATTCCCTGAATAGCAGGGATGAAAGTGCTGGGTTTTCGTGACATCCAGGAGGGAGACAGAGAGACAGAGAGAATGAGAGAGAGAGATTTAGTTCCTAAAGCAGCAAACGCTACGTGACGGACTGGAGAAGTGTCCCTTCGTTGGAATTTAAGGCCAGAGACAGCTGTGAAGCCTTGGGCCCTTCTGCACCCGCATTCCCAGCGCCCACGCCCTCGGGGGCCGGCCTCCCGCGCTGTGGGTACAGGCAGGCAGTGAAGGCAGGCGCTCAGCATCCCCCCCCCCCCGCCCGCCCCCGGGTCCTGCTCCAGACACGCACGGCCGGCCCCTGTGTGTTTCTGCTCCTCCATCTGCCTCCACCTCTGTCTCTCCCTCTACGTCTACACATACCACCTCTCGGGGGTTTTTCTTTCCCTTAAGGAGTGCCGTTCCCTTCTCCTCCTGGTACGCCAGCGCCCCTCATAAGCTGCCTCTGCCCTTTCCACGGGGCTTTGAAGTAGGAAAGTCAGCAGTGTGGTCAGGGGTAGGGTCGGCACTATGGATCTGAGGGGGAAATCCACGGAAGACGATTTTAATAGGATGTCAGAAGACCCCGCCCCTCGTTAACTCAGACCTGAAGGTTCTAGAGGCTAAGAATACTGCACTCAAGATTCGACAGTCAGTCCGTGATGGGCTCTGCCCAGCTCAGTGCTCACACCAGGCAACCACCACGCTCTCAATTCATGTGTTATCTTGTCCTTTTTGCCAGAAAGCAGGCTCTGCTGTGGTTTCCACACGGTGGCCCGGATCTGAGCCCCCGTAGGTGCTCTCGGAGGGGTTGGCAGACATGATGCGGGGACTCAGTGCAGGGCTAGCCGCGCACAGCAGTCTCGAGCTGGCGGGTGTCCCTCTGCGGAGGGATCTGAGGGGCACTGGGTGGCAGGGGGCCCACGGGAGGCCACGCGTTTTCTGTTTGCTGTTTCCTGCAACTGGCTGGCAGGGACTCTCCCGGCTCGGGTCCAAATACTCCCGAAAGGGCGGGACTCCCCTGCCCCTCAGAAACTCTGGTATTCAGCTCCGAATAGACATCCAAATGCCTTGGCTACGTTCTTTCGCTTCCCTCCCATAAAGCGGTTGTCTTGAGAGGTGCGGTGTCTGGGCCAGCTGGTCAGCTGGACGTGGGGAGAAAATCTTAGAGCTTGTCTTTCCCAGAGCTGCGTCTCATGGCATGTGTTTTGTTGTGTGCATGTTCTTGTGCACACCGAACATACGTCATGAAGAGTCCATGTGGGTAACGCAAACGCCTCAGTGTGCAAATGCAAAAAGTGTTTGCTCTAAACAGCACTTTCTAACAAGGGATGTGATCAGTGTTAGGGAGAAAACAGGCAAGGCTTGCCTGCGAGGCTCACATTCGGGCTGACAGCATCCCGGGGGCGGGGGGCAGGGGCCAGGGTCCGGGGGCCGGGCACAGGGGGCCGAGGGCCAGGGGCTGGGGGCTGGGCGGGAGCACTGAGGGCTCTGAAGGGGTGTAGGTGCGCCCAGGTGTTCAGTTGGTGGGGATTCATTAAACCACACCCACACTTACACTTTAATAATAAAAAGGTTTAGAAAATTTGGCATTGGCCCCTTCAGAGGTAGCTGGTCACCGGAGAACACGAACTGGTGACTGATGGATCAGGTTCAATCTCTCCTGGTGACCGTGGATTCACTCTTGAGCTGAGGACCCCACACAGGCTTTCCGTGAACTCCCAGGTCTCCCACGGGTGGCTTGAGGATGACAGGCTGCGCTTGATGGCCGCTGCTGTTTCGTGCCCTGTGGTTGGCTGAAAGCACCTAGAAGCACGCGAGTCTTCTGGAAAGAGCCCACGTGTCGTCGCAGGGCTGTCTGCGGGGCTCCCGCCACATCGGCGCCCCCCATGGAGCGCCCGGAACCACCCATTCCCTCGAGCCGCAGGGGACGCCAGGGCGCCGAGGACTCTAATGCAGCGGAGTGGGTCCCCTGTGCTCCTCAGCGCCCCCGAACTCCAGATGTTCACAGCTTTCTGGCCGCAGCTGCGTTTTCCCCGTCTCACCGCCGCCTCGCTCTGCGTGCGGACTCCCCCCGGCCCGGGGAGCGCTGGCCTGCTGTTGCTTTCTCCGGGGTCTGTAACCTCACCTGTGTTTTGAGGGACAGCAGGACTGAGCTCCTACATGGCTTTCTTCCTGGGCCCATCTGACCAGAGTGGGGACGGTTCGTGTGTCAGGGACGGGCTGTCAGGAGCCACAGCGAGCCCCTGACCCCGACACTGCCGGTCAGGACGTCAGGGTTTCAGAGTTTGTAGGAGGAGCTGACCTTCCCTGCTTCATTGCATTGTTCTTGGGTCCTGGGTCCTCTCAGCCGTCCCCTCGGGGGGACGAGGGGGTAGCGCATAGACTCGACCGTGCCCACCGCAGATCGCTCTTTGGGCCGCTGGTCTCCATCTGTCTCCGAGAATTAGCACCTGTGTCCCCAGCCTGGCCACTGATGGGGAAGCGAGGGAGCCGGAGCCTGAAGGTGACAGGTGGCACGTGAGCACAGGGAGCCACGTCTCCGTTGACCACAGAGGACAAGCCAAGCAGGATTCCGAAGTGCTAGCCATTCACCTTCCTCCTCCCACCGGCCGTGGCCACGGAGGCCCCAGGGAGTCCCATGCTCTGCACGGCCCTGGGCATCCGAGGAGCCACACCCTCGTTCCCGGGTCTGAGCAGATATGGGGCGTCCAGGTCGGAGTCTCGTTCCAGAGGAGCCAGTGAGGTGAGCGCTGGGCAGCTCTTCCATCCAGGGGTCCACGTCCTCGACACACACAGGCCGAGCCCGTAGCAGGCTCCGCTTCCTCAGATTAAATATAGCTTGTCCTTAGATTTATACCCGCACTTTACGGCTTCTGCAAATGACTGCCCCTGCGCTGCAGAGTAATTCCACCCTGTCATATTTGTCTTTGGAAATTGTAACAAATTATGGTGATTTATAACATCAAACTCAACTCTTGCGTTTCTCCCCAGACAGCAGTGTCGCGGACAGCGAGGTTCCGGGCCATCCGTTTGTTCCGTGCGGAAGGTGACAGGGAAGACGTTTCATCTCCCTGGCATGACACCTGCTGTCCCTTTGAGGGGAGCCTGTCAGCATCACTCAGGCCGGCACCGCACCCTCGCTCAGGCCCCTGGGAGGCCCTGGCCGCCTCCCGGGGGGTGTGGTCGCCCTGCTGGATGAGCCAGCACGGCCTCCAGAGCCTCCTTATCCCTGATCCCCGTCCCTTCCCATCAGTAGGTGCCCAGCCTGACCTGCCACGGACGGCAGCCACGGACTGGAGCCACAGGACCGGAGACACAGGACTTGGGCAGGTGTGTGGCGAACACAGACCTCACTCCATGCTCCCTGGCCTCTCACTCTGAAGGGACGGCCGCCAGTCATTCCCAAGGTTTCAAGGATAACTCGGAGTCCCTGCCTTCAAGAGTAGAAAGATGGCGAGACTGGCGTTCCAGGGCCAGGGCACGTGGGGTGGCTCAAAACTGTGTGCTTCCGGCTGCACTGTGTCCCCCCGTACCTGAGGGGAAGCCTCCGTCCCCGGTGTGTTTGGCGGTGGGGCCTTTGTAAGAAGACACAGCAGGGCCGTCTGATCGGCCGGTGCCCTGACGTGGGGTGTCCAGCCTCCAGCGCCGTGAGGAACGAGTCTGTTGTTTGCAGGTCCCCATCGGTACTGTCCTGCAGACCCCGGGGTCACCTTTCTCTTTCCCACCCGTGGCCACGGCCACGGTCACCACCACTGTTATGACCACGGTCATGGCAGGGAGGCACAGTTGGCTGGCAGAGTGTCCGATGGTTTGCAACTATGCTCTGTCTTGTGTGTTTATTCCTCAAACACCAGAAAGAGTGTGGATTGGGACTGTGACTTTAAGGAGCCAGGAACTGAAACTTATTTTAACAGAATCATCCCAATGGAAGTGGGGAGACGGAAATTGCTCTCGTCCAGAAACAGGAAGTAGGTTTGGCAGCTCAGGGTCAGGCACTCCGCCGTCCCTCAGAAGTGCCGGCTGTGTCACTGAGGCTGAGACAGCCCCTCCCCCCACCCTGGCGGGGGGTTGAAATGATAACGTAACTGTGACTGTTCTCGCACGTTGGGCTGGGGACGCCACTGTGCCCTAGGATCTTTCCGGATGTGACGTCTGCTCTACAGCTGTGAGCTGGGCAGTGACGGGCGTCCAGAAGTACAGGGGGCCGGCTGGTGCTGGACCAAGCTGACCCCGGAGCCCATCTCAGGGCACAGGCCAGCCGGTCCTTCGTTCCCTCACACACTTCTGACTCGTGTGGCCACGGAGAGGCAGAAACAGCAGGCAGACGCGAGGGTCAGGGGGGAGGGGGGGCAGCCGGGAACGTGGGGGTGGCGCACTGGGCTGTTCCACCCCGGAGGACGGCAGGGTGCGCCCCTGACCCAGATGGTGGAACAGAAGCGGCCTTGATGGAGAAACTGAGGAAGTAAGTCAGGGCCGGCGGGTTGACCCCGTGGTTCGCGGACCAGCACCCTCCGCTGTGTGGAGGGGCCGGCGTGGGGGCCTGGACGCAAAGGCACAATGTCCTGCACAAGGCTGCAGCCCTGCTGTGACCTGGCGGCCCCATGACAGAGACCTCACACGTGCCCTTCAAATCACTTCTGTTCAGCACTGAGACACAGGTGCTGCTGGAAACCTGACACGGGCCGCGTCTCCGGTCCCCAGAGCACTCACTGGCCGCGTGGCCCCACGCCGGTCTGGCCCGGTGAGCAAGCCCGACGTGGGAAGGCCTCGGTTCCACAGAGCCCCGACGTGGCCGCTCCACACGAGGACACACAGAGCTACACGTTCCCGTGTGACAACGTTGCTTTATTCATCGGCACCGGATCAAGCGAATGTTTTAGGCGATAAGTGGGGAGCGTCAAAAGGAACCACACATAAAGTGGTGACAAAGGATCATTTCAATGACATTACATAACATAAAGCGAATCGCGAGACCGCTGCATTAAATACGACTCGCACGCAACATCGCATTATGCAGTTTCTGACACTCTGCGGAGAGGTATTCGGTCTGGAGAAACTACGTTGGGAAAGCAATTTCCAGAATTTCTGGTCTTTTAGCTGGTTTGAAAGCAGTGTTAATTTTTTTTTTTTTTTTTTTTTTTTTTGGTAGCTGACAATTGAACAAAAACCAATAATTGAATAGTACCGTTTTGCCCAGAAGGCAGGCCGGTAATTAGAGGTGTAGCAGACAGTTTGGATTTTATCTCAACGGTGGCAGCTCTGGCTGAGAACCAGACCAGGGCCCGTGTTCCCAGCAGCAACAAAGGAAGAAAACAGGACTGTGCTTTCCCTCCCTCCTGCCTGCCTCCCGCGTGTTTTCGGGTCCCTGAAGGGAGGGGGAAGCATGTGCCACCAGTAATCTAGGAAACAAAGCAAGTTCTCAGCAGCCAGTGAGGTCAGACATCCATGGTGCACAGAGTCCGTTTACGCCGCCAGGAGGCTCTGACGCACGGCCACCTGCACCCGCCTGGCCGGCTGCCTTGTGAAGTCGCCCAGCTGGACGCCCCTCAGAGGAAAGGTCCCTCACGCGGACAGAGTTAGATCTGCCGCCACAGCCCCCTGTGTGGGTAGACTGTCACCCTCGTCATGGTTTTAGCCTGGACCGTGGTCGCTGGACTGTGGCGGCTGTGGTGACGAGGCTGAGGTGGACGGCTGTGCGGCCGTGGCCCCCCCCTCCCCGAGCACGCCAGTGGACAGGGCCGTGCATGGACACGTGTGGGGCGTGCGCCCTGTGGTCTGTGTGCCTGTCCTGTAGGGCGGCGGCATCCTCGGCCAGAACAGTGGGGGTCAGGACCCCAGGAGGCTGAGCCCCGGGGTCTTCCTGCCGCCCGGTCCCCACGTAGGAGACCTGCCCGTCCGGTCCTTCAGACTCGGGAAGAACGAGGCCTGGGCGGGATGTCCTCCAGGAAGGTCTGCAGAGCCCCCCAGGGCCCTCCCGTAATCAGTATGCTGGGAGCACATCTGAAAATAGCTCCCCCTCCTGTGAACAGCACGCGCAGACAAAAAAGCCTGTTATTTGGCATTCCATTTTTGACGGTTCATTGTATCCAGAAAGAGATCAATTAAAGCCCTCACAAGCTCTCAGACTAATTGAAGGACAATTTAGACATCACGGCTGCACACGGACAGGCTGTCCACCGCCGACTCGCGCACGCGTGGCTCCCACAAGCCCTGTGCAGATGAGCGCAGATCACGCGGGGCGGGGTGCAAGCATCAGAAGGAAGACAAACCGTCCCCAACTTTATTCTTTAACGGATGAAGGGAGCTTTTGGAATAAAAAGTACCCCTGACAAATGGTGTGACGGGAACGTCCGTGCCCACGTTCTCCTCAATAAGGGGGAACCCGTGTTCGTTGTCCTTCGTGAAGAGGGGGTGCAGGGTGACTTACACGTGCGAGCGGCAGAGAAGTCGTGGACCCTAGGGTCTGTCTCTGAGGACGTCTCTCCTGCAGAACAGGACGTGTGGTGTTTCCGAGGCGCCCACGGATGGTTCTTCCCGAGAGCGAGACCCGCGGTGGAGGGGAGAGCACGCGGGCGAGGACGCCAGTGCTGGGCTCTGGGCAGGGCGTTCCCCCCGAGAGCAGGGCTGTCCCTCCAGGGAGTGGGGAGGCCACGCCGGCCTAGCCGGTGCCCCTGGCGCCAGAAGCCGGAGAGGGTGTGTAAGGGGGTGAGCCTGGCCCGGGGGTGGCCACTGCCCTCTGCAGCGCTGGGGCCCGGCGGCCAGCGACCCGAAGCCCTCCGGGGCGATGCAGGCTGAGCGAGGCACCGCCGGCAGACACCGGGGCGGGTCCCGGGTTCTCAGGAGTGGTGTGCGGGGACCTGCCCCACAGCAGTCGGCCTTCATCACCGCTGGCCGGGCACGGAGAGCATGGGTGGAGGCCGGAGCACGGAGGACGGCCACTTGGCCGCAGGGGCGGCCCCCTGCCAGCCCCCTGCACGCACGTGGAGCCGTGGGACGGGAAGGATGGAGGTCTGCAGGGTGGGGGCGGCGGACTGTGTGGGTGGCAGCACGTGCCAGGGATACGTGTGCGCGCACGTTCGTGTCCACAGTGACGGGTGCGCGGTCAGTGCAGGCGTGACGCAGGTGGGCTCTGTGTGCTGCACGACATGCTGAGTCTCCCTGTGTTCGTGCGTGTACGCGGACATGGTGGAGCCTCTCCAAAGCACACACACGCGTGCACACACGCACACACACACAGGAGCAATCCTAGTGTCTGCAGGACGTGCAGGGGACCTGATGGGTCAGCGCTGATGACCTCGCCCCTCCCCCTCGCCGGCAACAGGCGCTGGACAGTCAGCCCTCGTCTGTCCCATATTGCCCCCAGCCACGTTCCCCCAGCCACGTTCCCCCAGACATGTTCCCCCCAGCCACGTTCCCCCAGCCACTTTCCCCCAGACATGTTCCCTCCAGCCATGTTCCCCCCAGTCACATACTCCCAGCCACGTTCCCCCCAGCCACGCTCCCCCAGCCACATTCCCTCCAGCCACGTTCCCCCAGCCATGTTCCCCCCAGTCACATACTCCCAGCCACGCTCCCTCCAGCCACGTTCCACCAACCATGTTTCCCCCAGCCACGTTCCCCCCCAGCCACGTTCCCCCCCAGCCGTGTCTGCATCCCCACGTCAAGGCCATCACAAGGATGCAAGGTGTGCTACCTGACCCGAGCTGGCACTGAGTATGGCTAGGGGACCAGCCTCCTCTCAAAGGTGCCATGCGGCCCACCCCCATTTTCTGCTTCATACATGGAGAGTATTTCAAAATGGTTGGAATCAAGTGGATTTGGACATTCGGGTGATATTGTCGCCCTCCTTGAGACAGACCACAGGCTTTGTGAGGTGGCAAAGGATCTCCGGGTGCACTGGAAGTTTCCACGAGTCTGCGGAGGGTGCACCTCGTGCTGTGGCCTGGCCTTCCCCTCCTCCCTGCTCCCTTCCCTCCTCCCCCTTCCCTCCCTCTCTCCTGCCCCCACCCCTCGATGAGGACAGTGCCATTGGCCAGGAAAGGGTGTGCTCCCCTCGAGGATGAGGGTGCGCTGTCGCCCAGCAGCCCAGGGACATGGGGATGTTGGTATGTGGCTGGAGGCGTTGAGACAGCCACGCTGTCCTTCACGGCAGCAGCAGTGAAGCCCGAGTTACCCCAGGCCTGCGCCCCAAGGCGTCCCATGCTGTCCCCGAGGACAGGCCCCTGGAGGCCTCATGGGTGCAGATTCACGCCTGTTACGAGTGGAGCCTTAACTGGCACCAAACCCCAAAGCCCGGGGCCCCTTCTCCCCCTGATGCCCGCTGCTCCTTCGTCACAGCCCATGCTAGGCAGAGGGGGGCATGCGGCGGGGGCCTTTTCCCCTGCAGCCCGGAGACCACCACCTGTGGATGACACCACGGGCTATGTGTCTGTCTGTCCTGCTCTCTGCAGAGCGCCCGCGCGCGGGCTAGAGCCGGTGAGCCCAGCCATGTCCCCGGGGACACGGGCCCTGCTCTTGCGCCTCTCTGCTAAGGTGAGGGGGTGACCCCTCACCGGCCTCGCTCTGCCCATTAAGGCGGATGCTAAACTCTCCTTAGGAAGGTGCCTCACGGCCAGGGAGCGGTAATGACTTCAGAGAGGAAGCAATGCTGCGAGGTCAGAGGGTCCAGAGCCCATTACCGACCCGCTGATAACTATTCCAGCGGAAAGGGTCCTGACAAATGACTCCCGCAAAGCCGGACAAGCCCTTGGTATTCGTCACCGTGACGCTGGGTGCCCGAGGGCACTGTGGCCTTACAAGGAGAGTGTGTCGTGTTAAACGCTGGCAGGCCTGCCGGCTTTGGGAACCGGGGAGCCTGCCTGTGGGCGTCACGTTAGGGACGGAGCCCTAGTGGGTGTCCTCTGTGGGGGGGGGGCAGGCTCGGAGCCGGTCAGGGGCCCAGGCGCGCCCGGCCCTCCCACAGCATGTTCCTGAGAAGCGCGTCTGCGGGTGGAGGCCTCGGGCCCGGGTCAGCGTGAGAGGCCATGTGGACGCGGGCGCTCTGGGGCTGGGGGCTGAGCGCAGGTGGTCAGCCACGTGCCACGTGTGGGGGTCTGGACGCCGGGGCCCTCGGAGCCTCCTGGGCGCAGCACTTGCACTGGGGTCCTCATTGCTGCCAGCACGATGCAGGGGTGCATGAGGCAGCGCCCCGGGAGGCGCTGGGCCCGCTCTGCGGGTCAGATAACTGTAGGGGTGTGTGGGGAGGGACAACAGAAAGCCAGGAGGAAGAGCAGCAACCTGGGTCACATCTGTCTGTCCTGCGTGTGCCAGGGAAAGACACGCGCCATCTGTCTGTCCTCCGAGAAAGGGCAGGTGGGCAGAGGAGCCGCTTACTGGTGGGGGCTCTGGTGGGGAGGCCAGGCCCTGTCCTGGGTGCTGGGGGGCCCACGAGATGTGGGGGACCCTAGGCTCTGCCCCTAGAGCCAGTGTGGTTCTGGAGAAAGGGCAGCACGAGAGCCACGCCCTGGTCTCCTGAAAGCCCTCAGCCCCGGCCATGCGTGGTTAGGCTCAGACAAGAAAAACACTCAAAAACCACAGCGGGATGCACTCTGCTGTTTGTAACCACTTCTGGTGACCTCAGAGTCCTCCACCTTCCCTGCACTCGCAGAACATTCTAGCTCCTCTAGGCGTGCGCGCGAGCAGGGGTTGCGGTAGGGGAGAAGCGTGCGGCACTCCGGGCCCCCCCCGTCCCCCGCCTGGTGGGACTGACACAGCCAGCGGGGTGGAAGGCGCTCGCGCCGGGGACAGCCACTCTCCCCACACGCACGGTGCTCACACTTCCCCTGGAACCGGGAGCCGGCGATGGAAGCACCTCCTCCCAACAGAGCGAAGCACCTGTTATAAGAGGCTAGAAGGACTCGGCGACAAACACACAGGGATCCCCCCACCCCCTGCCGGCAGGGTGGGGGTGCTTATCTCTCTGCAAGCGGCCCCTCCCCCAGCTCGGCTGACCAGGGGCCCCTCTCTCGGCGCTCAGCGAACACACAGCTGCGCTGGGGTTGTTTTCTGCTCTTACCTCTGATCAGATTCCCCAGCACCTCTCTTCCTCCTTCTGTTCCCCCCGAGTCCCTGTCCCCGCTAAGCTCGCAGCGCCGTGGAAGATGCCTGCCTCACCGCACCTCTGGCCCGAAGACGGAGAGTGCCGCTGTTGTGTAACAAAGCTCATTCTTTCGAGAGTTTCAGTGCAATTGTACTGGTTTTTTGCTGGCTCTGGAAACATCTGTGTCACCGCTCACTGCTCTTTGGAAACCAAGGGAATGCGGCACAACGTTTTTGCAGCTAATGACTTTACGAATAAAGGGTGCGTCAGTGTCCCGGCGATTCCGGCAGCTAGCGCAGACAGGCACATGCAGCATGCGTACGGCGTCCGAAGGGCTAGGCCTCCGCGTCCCCTCCGGCTGTCACTGTCACACGGGCTCGCACGGGAGCGATGCTGACGGGGCGCGCCCGGGGTGACGGTCTGTGGCTGAGAGCCCCCGTCTCACCGGGTGTTGGTCACAGCCTGCTGGGAGCTGGCTGGGCCGTGGCAGAGCGTGCCACAGATGCCCCAAGTTACAGAGGAGCGGACGAGACCCCAAGAGCCCGCCCTGTGGCAAGCGCGAAGTTGCTAATAGAGGGCGGGTCTAGGGCTCCAGCCACAGCTTCTAACCCAGAGTCACGCGTTCTTCCCGAGTTGGGGCGGGAGAGACGTCCGGCCACAACCAAAGGAAGCAGCACACAATCCAGGGACTTCAACGTACTGCGTTTTAAAATATCAGGGACAGTTAAAAGAGGCTATTATGGCTGGATTATGTCCCCCAAATTCATGTGATAGACAGAACCTCAGAAAGTGACTGTATTCAGAGACGGGTCTTTAAAGAGGAGACTAAGGTAGAAAGACGCCACTGGGTGGCCCTGATCCAGTCTGACTGGTGTCCTCAGAAGAAGAGATCAGGACACAGCCACGCACAGGGGGACCACGACGTGAGGACCCTGAGGGCGCAGGAAGGAGACGGCATGTAACGCTCAGGAGAGAGGCCTCCAGAGAAGCTGGCGCTGCGCACACCCGGATCCCAGGCTCCCGGCATCCAGCACGTGAGACAGCAGATGTCTGCTGTCTAACCGCCAGGCTGGGTACTTGTTACGCAGCCAGAGCAGACGAGTGCGTCCCCACCCCCTCGTGCTCCCTTTGCTTTGAGAAAGGAATGCAGGTGACGCAGGGTAAGGCCAGGGTGAATCCTTCTGACCGGGCTAATTCTCAGTGATATCGGGGCGAAGGCAGGTGGTGCAACAGAGGAAGACTGCTCTGAAGTTCACGTGCTTTACGCGTTTCTTCTCTCAGCAGCCCCTTTCTCTGTGCCCCATGCACTGACTTTCTTTCACTAAATGACTTTGGGAAAACCAGGGGGGAAGGCGTAGCTATCTGGGTGGTATCTTCCTTTTACTGATCGAGTCAGCGGAGTGAGTGCTTCACTGCTTCCATTTTGGGGACACTCCTGCGTCTGTTTGGAAGATGGTGCCCTGTTTGCCCGAGGACGTTAGGGCAGGTTACACATCACCCGTGTGAAGTAAGGGGACTCTTCAACCCCAGAGAAGCACAGGGCCTCAGACTCGAGAGGGATCTCAGAGGTCCAAACCCAGCCCTCCTGATCACAGGCGACTAGATCTCCTTCTCCTCAGCCAGGCGGTACAGCCTATTTGTAAGTCAAAGGATACGCGGAACATTCTGGAAGCAAACTGAAAAGTGCGAGTATTCGCACACCATCAGCTTCACGCACAGCAGCCTTAGAAATCTGGCAGGTACAGGAAGCAAGCTGCCTAGACTTTAAAATTGTCCAACAGCAAAAAGGAACCAAACGAATGGACTTTTCTGGCGTTTCTCGAGAGGACGGTTTCCGCAAGCCTGTGCCTCCTGCCTTCTTAGCCTCGTTGGCGCCAGTCTTCCTCGGCCGCGCTTTTCCGGTGAAGTCCATACAGCTGTGTGCGTACCCAGTACCTTTTCTCATTGGAAGCAGACTTTACAAAGGCTGAGTGGCCTACTGACAAAATCGAAGCACCCAGAATAATTCCTCGGTGCTTGCCGCTAAAGCACACACGCTGACGGCCGAGGCCGCTGAGGAAGCAAGGGGCGCATGCTGGGAGGCTCCCTGCACCCCCGCCAGGCTCCGCCGGCCTCTCTGGACCTCCGTGCTGCCTGGCGGCCCCGGGAAATCTCGCACCTCCCGCCAGGCCCAGGCTCCGCCACCTGTGACACTTTTACTACTATTTCTAAAGCAAGACGTCTTTCTCCAACGACCAGGCAGAAGAAACAGAGCAGGGGTGCGGGCTCCCCAGGGCCTTGGGCCCTGCTCTTCTGGGCCCTCCCCCAGCCCCGTGCTCAGGGGCCAGGACGCTGGCTGTCCCAGGGAGTGAGGCACGGACAGGCGCCGAGCTGGTGCTGTCGGGCACAGCGCAGGAGAGAAGACACAGCGGACGGGCCCGCACAGAGCGAGGTGAGGCTGGGCCAACGGTCTGGGGCTTCCTCCTGAGCTCGTTAGGCTCTTCCCTCCCAGACTTGTGACAGGGGCCACCCCGCCGTGACCTACTGAGTAACAGCACCCCCTCCCCCATGGTATTCCCCTGTCTTCTCCCCAGGCCGGGGCCCCTCACTGGCAGGAAAGGGACGTGCAGGCACCAGGCCGCCTGCTCTGGACGCCCTCCCGCGAGTGGGTGAAGAAGCGGAGAGCAGACCCCGCCCGGTCGCCGAGTTCACCGCACACGGATGCCCCAGGATGGGTGCCCAGAGTGGACGTGGGGGGCTGGGGGCCGTCTGCCCACGGTCGGTGAGAGGCCCCACAGACCGCTGATGGGGGGCTAAGGGCCCCAGACAGCTTTCCTACGTCAGTCACTAGCCTTTGAAGAAGACAAAGAGAAGGAAAGACCCAGACCCACTCTGGTCCAGCCGGACGCCCGTCTCCGGGACGCGGCCCCCGCTTTGATTGGCCTACGTTTTCTGCTTGGTTTGGTTTTCTGTGCACTGTGGAACCCAACCACTCATCAATTCATTTATTCACAAGCTCAGCAAATATCTGTCAGGGCCTTCGAGGCAGAAACTGCACGTAAGCCTGTCTGTTCTGGAACGTTCCGGGCAGTGATGAGGACAGCAATGCCCAGGGCACCGAGTTCCGGGTTTGAATCCCTCCCCCAGTGGTGGGAAGGAAGCATGAGCCCTGTGGCCCTGGCGACGGAGAGTCACTAACCGCCACCAGACACCAGGTGGCTGCTAACCGCAGGGAAATTACTGTTTTAATCATTAATTACCAAATAAATGTCACTTTGCTGGTACAATATAGGCAGTGATTTCTGTCATAAATTGACATCTGTAAGTCATAAATTGCTTAGTTTTAGCTGCTTTTAATTACTGCATTTTCCCCAGCTACACGGCGCACGCAGTTTGGACGTGGTTCAAACTTCCCCCGCGCCCGGGCCTTCTGAGCGCAGGCGACATATTATGCAAACCCCGGCTTCTGCGGTGCAGCAGCGGCGGGAGCAGCCCCTGCACGCGGGCATCAGCCGATCACAGGAAAGTGGACTCGGGGACGCTGGAAGAACACCTTTCATCAGAGAGGCGACCCCAGCCGGTCTTGGAGAAAGCGTCCGCTCCCACCGCGGGAAAGGAAATCAAAGGGAAGTGGTTCTAATAGGCGCGAGAGCCCCGCGCGAGGCGTCTGCGTTATTCAGAAACATGCGGCTTCTTCTGTTTGATTTCAAACAGGCTATTCCTAGAGGAGCCCGTGGCCCTTTCTACCCAGAGGCCTAAAAATACACGCCTTTGAGAGAAGGACTCGCGTAGTTCAGAATAGGGACGGCTGTTGGAGCCTGGGGGAAAGAGGCAGGCTTTTCTCCCTCCGGGCACAGAGATGTGCAAGGGAGTGACAGGCTCCCAGGTGCGCACGCGTGTGCTGTCCCCTGTCCGCACGGGGCTGCTCGTGTGTGAATGAGGCCCTTGCTGGCCGAGGGTCCCCGGAGCACATCGCGAAGCGGCGCCGGCTCTGCTGTCCACGGAGGCAGGTCTGGGGGCTCCCTGAGCCCCGCAGGGCCCAAGGCTGCGTCTCCCTTCCTCTGCCTCTCTGGCTCCTGGGAAAGGACCCGGTTCCCTCTGTGCAGGGGGGGCCTGGGCCAGCGGCCCCCCAGCCCGCACCCTCCTGCTTGGCTGCTTCCCTGCAGCTCCTCGCCTCTCCCCTGCCTGTGGGATCAAGTCCCTGCATTCGGCTCCCTCTGTTGAAGTGCTGAGTGGGTTTGTTCTCTTGTTGGGACCCTGGCAAGAGCTTCCACTCCTCTCGTCCCTAGTCTGCACGAGACACAAAGTTTCCACTCAAACCTAAGCCCAGAACATCCGCCTGGCCATCCCCGGACCAGCATCCTCCCCCAGTACAGACGGGGACCCCTGGCCCTCCCCAAATAGAGACGGGGACCCCGCCCCTCCCCCGCGGGCTCAGGCCCTCCCCAAACACAGACGGGGACCCCGCCCCTCCCCCGCGGGCTCGGGCCCTCCCCAAACACAGATGGGGACCCCGCCCCTCCCCTGTGGGCTCGGGCCCTACTGGCTCCCGGCGCCCTTTGCAGCCATCAGTCCTGGCTCTTGCCCGACACTGCAGTCCCTCATCTGTCCCACAATCCTTGTCCTTGGATCCCTTTATGTGAGTTCCTCTATCTTCACTGTACTGAAACTTCCTGGGTTGTTTTTTGTGTGTTTGGTTTGTATATTTGTTTACAGTATTTGTGGGAACAATCTCATACCCGCAGATTTCAGCACGAGCCCCGCCCCCTCCGGGCGCCGGGTCTCCGCCGGCTGTCTGTCCACACCCAGGGGTGTGCCTGGGGCTTGTTCCGTGTAACCAACGCACGTGGGAGAAGACGCGGAGGGGAAGCGGACAGACGACGGAAGACCCCGCGACGCAGGAAGTCACCGAGCACCTTTGCAAGACCTCTGCTTGCTGCCGCCCCAGGCAGGAGAGGGTCCCCACACTGGGACTGGGTCACCTGCAGTAACGTGTCCTTTCTGTGCAGTCTGTCTGTCTGAGGGCCAGCTGCTCGGTTTGTCTGTCCTTGTCCGTGTCACACGATTCGGCCAGGCTCCCGTCACAGCGCGCTGCGGCGGCCCAAGGCACCATGCTCTCGTCCCAAGGAGCCTCTGGGGAGAAAACCTTCAGTCTCGTCTGGGAACGCCATAAATTGTAAAAGTGCTCCCACGCGGGCCGGGGCACGTCCTCACGCGACTCCCCGGAGCCGACCCCCACCCCGCCTCAGCCACACCGGGCCCTGGCTTCAGGCACACACACCTCTTCGCCGGGGTCGGTCCCGGAACAGGACGCCAGACTCTCACTACTTCTGTGACTGTTAACCCTCCTCTCGGCGACATTAGTTTGGTAAAAAGAAACAGAAACTCTGTGTGCAGATCACTGGAAATATTTCATATTTATTTGTGAGGTTGGTTTACTTCACGTAAAGCTTTGATTCTGTGCCGTATATGCAGGGTGGCCAGCTGTTGGGTTGCCGGGGGACAGACCCACGTGCACCCCTCGTGCCGGTTTCATTTCTACTGGCGTCCCCGTGGCCAGTCCCAGTTTGGATAAGTACATCGTCACCTGAGACGTATTTTATTTTATCCTGTTTTATTTTATTATTTTTTTTAATGTTTATTTTTGAGAGACAGAGAGAGACAGCATGAGCAGGGGAGGGGCAGAGAGAGAGGGAGACACAGAATCGGAAGCAGCTCCAGGCTGAGCTGTCAGCACAGAGCCCGATGCGGGGCTCGAACCCACAGACTGAGAGATCATGACCTGAGCCGAAGTCAGATGTTCAACTGCCCTGATATGTCTCTTTAAAGGACAGTTCTAGAAAAATTGTTCTTTTTTTTTGGCAATCTGGCCTTCTTTCCCCACGCTGCTGCTCTAAGCAGCAGGTGCGCTAGACCCCTCACCGCTCCCCTCTAGCTGTGCACATAAGTGTTAGCGGCTAGTGGAGGAAGGATTGAGTGTGTTACTTTCAGGAAACCTGTCACCGGGTGTCTCGGCGATGCTTACTTTCCAGTAGCAGATGGCTGGTTAACGAGAAGAAATGCAGCTCTAATCATTAGCTAAAAACCAGTATTACTTTGTGGGATTTGGCAATTTGTACTCTAAACTGAAAGTTGAAAGTCATATACTTCTACTGATACCTATTCCATATGTGACCATTCAATATTCTAGGCAGAGCCATTGTGATGGCTCAATTCTTTAATGACACTTTAATGACACTACTGCTGTGTGTTCTTTTCTTTAAAATCTGCTTACAAAGAAACTATATTCTTTTGCATTCTAAAAACTAGTCAATGCCTTAACTTTTTATGAGCATACAATGATCTGATCATGACTGACTTAAAACCAGTTAAGAGAAGCAGATACATAAATACAAGAGACTCCCATCAGGAAAGAAAATAAATGCCCCCGGGGTAGAAGGCACACAATTTCAGTAGGAACTCTTTCTCTCTTGGGCTTTAGAGCTGATGCCTATTGTCGCTGACTTTACAACGTGCAGGAGCGAAGGACCAAATGCTATCATTAAACCCCAGACACTGTAAGCGTTGGTGATTCGAGACTCTTCTGATCATCACAAGAAATCTACGGGTCCCTTCTCGAAACACAAACCTCACAACTGTGTGTGTGCGTTTGGAATTCGTTGTCTGGTGTCCTGCGGGCCCACCAAGGACTCCGGATGCTCTTCTAAGAAACCGACACGGCCAGTATATTCCAGGCTCTTTCTTCCAATGCTTGTTAATGTTTGGACACATCCGCTCCCTAGCGCCGCACGATGGATCATGCCAGCCTCTGCCTGGACAGCAGGAGAGGGTTCCCGAGACCGGGCGGCTTTCCACAGCCTCAGCCTTGCCTTCGGGGTTTCCGCAGGGCGACCGTGGCTCACTTCTGGTTCACTGCCCCTTCCCTGCCCACTGCCGCCTCTGGGGACACGGCCTGCTCTGCACGAATGGACGGCAGTCCTCGGAGGAACCTTGCACTCATCAGCCCGGCTCCGTCTTGGCACCTATGGAGCGCGCTCACGAAGGCACTGAACGTCGACGTGTTCGTGAGGTCACTTTTGTCAAGTTCACGGCTAAGTGCTTGGCACCTCGGAAGGCAGCGTTCCGCCCTTGCTTCCCTATAGCCGCGCTCCCTGCAAGGACTCGGGAGTTGCCCCATGCGAGGCAGGGGCTCAGGGAACATTTGCTGAAGGGGTGGTGACTTCTCAGGAGAGGAAACCCGGTCCCAGAGACTCCAGGGGGTTCAGCAGCTGAGCAGACGCTCCCTGGGGTCCCCGGTTCCTCAAGGCCTGTGGTGTCTTAATCGCACTGCAGATGCCGGCAGCACCCAGCACGAGGCTGTCTGTGCCTCCCAGCCTAGGGGCGTGCACCCACTCTGTTACCGGGACACCTGACTGGTTAGAAAGGGCCGCGGCCAGGAGGGTTACTGACATAGCTCCACGGCCAGTGTCACCGGGCCTAACCTGAGCCATCACCTACAGGAGCTATTAAACAAAGCAGGGAGCTTCCAATGGAAAGAGCTGGCGCCCGGAGGTAATAGCAGGGGCCATGTTTTGACTCTGGGTGCACTTTTCTAGAGGAACTTGGGACCAGAAGGGAAATGCTCGGCCGAGTGGACTCCCTCCAGCAACAGAGACAAGGGTCCTTGGAGCAGCACCAGCATCGGGGCCTCTGTTAAGAGGGCTCCAAGCAAAGTCAATGTCACACCAACCAGCTTGGGTGAACTGAACCCCAGAGTTTGTGGCTCTAGTAAAAGGCCCTTTGCCAAGTTATAGTTTATTTATTTTTTTATTTCTAGGAGAGAGAGAGACAGCGTGAGCAGGGGAGGGTCAGAGAGAGAGGGAGACACAGACTGAAACAGGCTCCAGGCTCTGAGCTGGCAGTCAGCACAGAGCCCGACGCGGGGCTCGAACCCACGAACTGCGAGATCATGACCTAAGCGAAAGTCAGACGCTTAACCGACTAAGCCACCAGGCGCCCCTGTGAAGTTATAGTTTAAAAACTATGAAGGAGAAGGAGGAGGAAGAAGAAGGGGAGAAGGAGAAAAATGAAGAGAGGGAAGGGGGGAGGAGGGGAGGGGAGGGGAGGGGGAGGGGAGGAGGGGAGGGGAGGAGGGGAGGAAGGAAACAACAGGCAGGTGGGCTTCAAGGAGCAGTTACCGTGTGACTCTTTTCTGATGAGTTTGGAAGCAAATGTTTGGGAAACGGTAGGTGTGATTCACTAATACCTCGGTCAAACTCCCGAAATTTTGACTTCTGAATCTAAAATGATTTCCTGTTTTAAAAATCGGTGAGCCAGATGGCAAAGCACCCACATTAGGGTCACCATTTATCTTGGGCCCTATGGCAATTTTCACCCCCCAGAGGAATAGGGTACAGTTGCCGTGATGACCTGGAACGGCCTGAGTCAGGAGAGGGGTCAGCAGAAGGGGGGGAGACAGACGACAGACGGAGACACACACAGGGAGACGCAGACCTCGAATTTATTCACTGGCTCGTCTGAGCCTCTGCAGGGCGGTCCCCTACCTGCCCCTACTCGGCTCCACACGCGCGAGCTCTCTGGGGACGCCTGGGCGGGCGGAGCACGGCAACCGAGGGAGCGCCCGACCCGTCCCCGGGCGGAGCGAGCTGGCAGCCAACATCTGTAGAGCATAACGAAGCCGACGGAGGCTGCCTCTGGGCCCTCACACTGTCTATTTTTCAGTTGCTAATTTTATTCTTAAATTCTAGCCCGATGAGCTGCAGAGCAAGAAGCCTTAGGAAATGCGTATTTTTACCTCAGCACCTGTCTCCCTGTTAGAAACTAGATGTATCCGTTGGCCTGTCTTCAGATCAGCTGAGGATTTAATTGCCTATACATCTGATCACTTTTCCTTCATATTCTAGACATAGACATTGTTTTCAAAGAATATCAGGTTTTCTCCTATGTTGCTGGTTTTATAAGATACTACGGTCAAGACATTCTTGTAAATGACTTTTTGAAAGAATGACGGAATTGGGGGCTGCTTGTTTTTTATTCCGTTTCCACATCCTGCCTTAGGATACTGGCAATTGCTATTTAAATAAAAAAGGAAGCCAAGAGTAATTTACGTCGTCCGTCATTGTTTTCTTCCTTGAATAAATTACTAAATCACCACTGAGAACTCCATTTTGGAAATAACAGTTCATTCTGTGCATCAAAGCTCGTGTATTGGTTTTTAACGGCAAGAATGAGCTCTCTTTCCTCATGCACCTGTTACGTGTGTATTTTTACGCAACCATCAGACGCTAGTGTAGCTTACTTGCTTCTAGGTGCACCGCGAAGATGTATTCATTCGTGAGGTTTTGTTTGTCGGGGGTGTTTTCGGATGCTGAGCGGGCCACTGTTTGGAGGGATTAAAGGTCCAAGCAGACTGAGGTGGGATTTGGCTCCAGACTGACGTTTGGTGCCTCCCCGGACTGTCCTGCGTGGGCTGCTTGGCCGTGATGGCCTGCTCTGACCTCTCACAGCGCCATGGCAGCCACCACGCAGTAGGTGCCCGGGGGGATTTTCAGTGACAAGGCTGATGTGGCGCTGGGAGACACGCGCTCCCGGCAGGTTCCGACCTCCTTCCTACGCGCCTGTCTGTAGCTGGTGCTGGCGGCGTTAGCCGGTCTCTTCCTGGACACCCGTGTTGAAGCACTAACATCACCTTGGGGAGCGCGGACACGGCCTCGTATCTGGGTGCCTACTGCCTGGGTTCGCACATGGGTCACCCATTACCCGTACAAGACAGTGGGCACAGTGTGATAGGATTGGCCAGGCCGGAGCTCACACAGGAGAGGAAGGGCAGCAGGGGCAGATGGGGTGAAGGACACTGGGCGTGCGGAACCGTGGGTGATGCCAGCTCTGGGGCTCCCGGGAGGATCTGGGGTGCCGCTTTTCCGGAAATGCCAGCGGCATGAGGTTAGTGACAAAGAGGAAGGACAAAGCTGATCTCATCATATAATCAAGAGAATCATGTAACAGAGATTGTGGCCCATAACTCGGAACAAATACCCACTGGGATTTGGTGGGAAGTCTGTCTCCCGGATGATACAGGTGTTGGGGCTTCCCAGTTACATGGAATTAAATCAAGTCCTTTTTTTCCCCCAGTAAGTAAGCACTCACCAATCCTGAGATCATGACCTGAGCCGAAACCAATAAAAGAATGTCCTAAAATTGCTGCTTCGTGGATCCGCCTTTGGGACACGTGTCTGTTCCCTGCAGGAGAATCGCACTTGGCCTGCATGGCGACCGTAAGGAACTGCTACTTGAAGAAGATCGTGTATTTGATCTGTTTTTGTTTTTTAAAGCCGCATGACAGGTTCGATTTGCGGCTTTATAAAAATATTTAGAGTTTGCTGTCACCACCGCAATGCATTCCGGTCCTCTCTGCTCCCGCGGATATGTTCTGTCTGTAAATTTCGGCAGAGGACCAGAGAGGAACGTGGTGCTGTGGTCCAGATCAGCACGCCGCTGGGATCTGAACCGCGCTGCTGCCGGGCGTTAACGGGCTGCGAGCACGTTCACCGAGGGGCTTGAAGACGGGGTGTGGGGGGTCTCACTGTGGGGCCTTTCCCTCCCAGGCCCGGCCCACCGTGCCGCCCCCTTGCACGCGCGCTGGGGGGAACTCGCGTGTGTCTCCGGCCTTCCTTCGGGGGGAGGAGGGAAAGAAGGCACCAGGCCTTTCTGTCACAAGCCGTGTTTGTGCCACAAAACCAACCGGGCTGTGAACCGGACACACGTGACCCCAGAGGGAAACCGAGTCAAGCAGCCTGGGTTTCGATCTGCACAGTGTGCCTTCCGAGGGCCGCCCGCCAAGCCCACTGTGCTCTGCTCCTGTGAACGGGGGACCGCGGCTCGGGGTGTAACGGAAGGTCGGCGGGACGAGCAAGGATTCCTCCAACCTCCGCCCCGTCCGACTGCGTCGCTCGCCCACCTGGCCCTGCTCCCCACTCTCCAACGACGCTAACGTCCTCTTTGACGTGCTTCCTGGGAGTTTTGCCTGGGAACCAACGTGTCTTAGGTCTGGGCGAGCTCCTGTGTGGAGCTGCAGGGAGGGAAACAGGCCAGGCAGACGGGGGCGAGGGGAGGAAGCAAGCAGACCTGTGGGGGCCGCTGGGGAGGGCCGTAACCACGGACCAGGGCCGGTGGGGGGGAGACTGTAATTACAGACGGGGGGGCTTTAACCACGGACTAAGGGAGCCCGTAACCACAGACCGGGGCGGGGGGGGATCGTAACCACAGACCGGGGGCCTGTAACCACAGACTTGGCGCAGTATCCAGCACCCGGCCTGGGGGCTCACACAGCACAGGTACTGCGTCCCGTCCTGAGACGGGGAGTCTGGGGTCCGGTGCGGGCAGGGCTGGGTCCTCCTGAGGCCTCCCCTGGGTGTGCAGACGCCGTCCGTCCACCTCCCGTGTCGTCACATAGTCGTCCGTCTGTGCGAGGGTTTGTCCTGATGTCTTACAGGGGCACCCGTCATGTTCCGTCAGGACCCGCCTAGTGACCTCATTCCACCTTAATCGCCTCTCTAAAGACCCGTCTCCAAATACAGTGTCATCTGAGGCGCTGGGGTCAGGGTTCAACGCAAGAATGTCGGGGACAGGCCCGCGGGGGAGGGGCGCGGAGAGGGAGCCAGGAGACGTTTCCTGGGCTGCGTGGCCGTGTCAGGCCGGAGGCCGCAGGACTGCGCTGACGGGTGGGAGCGCAGAACCCCGAGAACACTCTGGAAGTTATGTTTTCACAGGCAACTCTAGCTTCCCTTAACCTGTTATTAAACTGAATTGGTTTTGTGGATGAATTAAGATTATTGATAGAGCAGAATGAATCAATAGCAGTAAAACCTTAATAAGTAGTGCTAATTAATTCACCCCTCGAGGAGCCGCTTGCCTGGGCTCGGGTTTTATGAGCAGAGCAATTCTGGTGTTTTTGTTTTTTTAAAAAAAAGAAGAAAGAAAAAAAGAGAAAACTAATATATTCCCCTGGCTGCTTACGAGGCTGCTATGAATGAGTGGCCAGTCTGCTTAGCTCGTTACGAAGGCAGTGGCGTGAGTCTGTACCCTCACCGCTGTTCTTTTCTGGTGGGAGAAATGGCCGCCTCGTGGGCGCCAGCTCACAGGCGGTAATCGCGGGCACAACAGGGCCTGAAGGTGCTGGGGCAGTGTGTTTGGCGGCAGAGAGAGAGGCAGAGCGGGTGTAGCCCGCACACCGCGTCTGTGTCTGAGTGCCACCGGGTCAGCAAGGCTGCGGCATCTGTGCCCCCCACGGCCCAGCCGTCATTTCCCGCCTCGTGTCCTGACTGCTGTGGGGTCAGGAGGGGTGGGGTTTCCAGACAGGGCCCCAAGGTGGGAGGGGTGGCGACGGTGTTGGGAGTGGGTCCAGGGCAGCGCCTTGTGTCCGCTGAGCCACCTCCTTCCAGCCCCTGGCACTCCTGCTGGAGGCCCTGTTTCTGTCTGAGCACAGGCCACGGGGGCCTGGTCTCTCAGGGCCACTGAGGATGGAGGTGCAGCGGGAAGGAGTCCCTCCTACACCCCTCTGGGAAGGAGCTGGGAGGCACTGGGAGGTTCTGGGAGGAGCTGGAGGTGCTGGAAGGTTCTGGGAGGCCCTGGAGGTGCTGGGAGGTGTTGGGAGTCACTGGAAGGTTCTGGGAGGAGTTGGGAGGCACGGGGAGGCCCTCGGAAGCCTTGGAAGGTGCAGGAAGACACCAAGAGGCCCTGGAGACCACCGTGTTCAGCTTTTCCTGGCATTTCCTGGGCTGTTCCACCACATGCCGGATGGTGCTAAGGGAGAACGCAGGGCCTGTGTGAACGGCGTTCTGGAAACTCTAGAACCTGTGGTGACCCCTGCTCCTCCAGAGCCTGTGGGCATCGGCGCGCACGCGCGGCCCTACGACCTGTGTCGATGAAGCTGCTCCACCACGGGCCCTGCTCCCCCTCCCCCCCATTGTTGGGAACATGTGGTGTGTGGCACTCGGGGACTGATGTCCCCGGTCACGCATCCAAAAGTGAGTTGGGCACATGGTTTGGGCTCCATTCTGCTACCAGGTACTGTGGGTCCCGGGGCAGTTACCCCTCTCTGGGCTTGTCTCCCCTCTGGGAAGGGGGACAGTGGGAGCACTTGCACCAGGAGGGGGGTAATGGGGGTTATGAGCTGAGCCCAGCGCGGGGTTCTGTGAAAGGTCTCCACACTGGGGTTTGCAAGATGACTCCAGAAAACAGCAATTAAAGCCTCAGCGAGTGAGCGAAGAGCCTCTTCATGCAACCGGCCACGTGTGAGGACGGGGCTCCCAGACTTACATAAACATGCAGGATGCCCGTTTAAAACGAGTTCCAGGCAAACAACAGAAACATTTGAGTAGAAGTACGTTCCTAATGCTCGTTCACGCTCCACGGCCGCTGTGTAGGACGGGACCCAGGACGTCCGTTGTAAACGTGAGAACAGCAGCCTAGGAGGTTACCCCGCGTTCCCCAGAGTGACACAGAGAGCTTGTGGCAGAATGGGGACTCCACCCCAGGCCCTACAAGCAGAGGAAACATGTAGATTACAGAGCATTATTTAGAGTTTTATCCCAGTTATTAGTAAATATTATACAAAAATTTTTTTGCTAAAAGTTTATTATTTTTCTTCAATGAATATATGTTAATTTTTGTAATACTTAAAAATTTTTATGTTTATTTTTGAGAGAGAAAGAGAGAGAGCAAGCCAAGCGGTGGAGGGGCAGGGAGAGAGAGAGGAAGACAGACGCTCTAAGCCATCGGCACAGAGCCAGACGCGGGGCTCGAACTCACAAACCACAAGATCATGACCTGATCCAAAGCTGGATGCTTGACTGACTGAGCCACCCAGGCTCCACAACTGTAATATTTTTAAATGAAAAAAAAAAAAAAGTGAACTACACAGTTTCAGTTCATTACTGGTAGTGACTTTGAAACATACGTGGAGTTTTGTTTTTACAACAGCCTTTGAAGTTCAGTTTCCCGACAGTATGACTTTGCACGGGGTCAGAGGCGCCATCACGTGCTGTGTGCCCACTCAGTGGCCCCAGGGACCTCAGCGACAACCGTTGCCTCCGCGCGCGGACTCCCCCGACCCTCCTGTAAGCACGCGGCCCCTCCACGCACGAGGGCACACACTCCCTGGCCGCGGCCACCGCAGGACCCGGATCAGGGCGTCCACGGGGAGCGAAGCTGGTGCCCAGGCTGCGGGCTGGGCCCGGCCAGCGGGGCTGGGGGCAGAGACGGGCCGGCGGGCAGCGGAGGGCTCGGAGCCGACGCGGCTCCTGACCCGGAGCCTGGCCCCCAGGACGCGCAGAGCCGGGAGCCCCGCAGGGCCCTGAGCTGCCTCGGTTTACACTGCCTTGCAGCCCCAGCCCCCGGCGCCTCCCCTCCCCGGCAGCCCGGGGGGCAGGGATGCAGACAGCAGGGGGCCGGGGTCTCCCTGCAGACCCAGAGGCCCAAAGCAGCCCCGCCCACGGGCGCCTCCGCCTCCGCTGGGCCCCTCACGCTGATGCGTGTCGGGTCTGCGTGTCACTAAAGAAAGGCGAAGACGCGGAACTGCGGCTGTGACCTCCGCGCGAGCCCGCACTCCGTGGGGGCGGAGGGAGGCCGCCGCCACTGGGAGCCGCCGCTGCCCGCCAAAGCGTGCGCCGCGCGATCCGTGGAGCGGATTCCTTTGGACTCACATCGGACACAGTCGCAGGCACCGAGGCCCCCAACACCCTCCAGCGGGGCGGCAGGCCGTCCGGCGCCCTGCGGGTCCTCACGGGGCAGGAGCGCCCCGCCAAGAGGGCAGTGACGTCAACTCCGCGCTGGCCAAGCTCATCTGCGGGGACAGTGGCGACACATCCCCTGGGCTGAAGGACCTGGACTCCGGGGCACGGGCCTCACGTCCCTGCCGCGCCCCCCCCCGACCCCGCTGCTGGCCTCACGTCCCTGCCGCGCCCCCCCCCGACCCCGCTGCTGGCCTCACGTCCCTGCCGCG